>NC_086452.1:149089191-149216691 GCF_028390025.1 Pseudophryne corroboree | reverse complement strand
ATTGAACCCACCCAAACTTCACTTCCTGAGACCGGATCCGAGCCCGGCTCAGGTTTCCCCGCCTGACTCAGGAACCAGAATGAGGCAAAATGTCATCATCCCGCTGTCGGATTCTCACAGGTTTTGGATTCCATATAAGGAGCCGTGCGTCGGCGCCATTTTCACTCCAGTCCCAGAGAGTGTAACGAGAGGATGTGTCTCTATCCTCAGTGTCTGTGCGGGAGGAAAAGTGGGGTGGCGATTCCAGTGCTGTTTTGTGCTGCTCAGTCCAGTGTAGTGTCTTATGCTGCATCAGTCCAGTCACAGTGGTGGTGTCCTCTGCTGCCATATGTTCAGTGCTGCTGTATAAGTCCAGTCCAGTGGTGCTGTGTTGTGCTGCATCAGTCCAGTGGTGGTGTCTTGTGCTGCATCAGTCCAGTCACAGTGGTGGTGTCCTCTGCTGCCATATGTCCAGTGCTATTGTATAAGTCCAGTCCAGTGGTGCTGTGTTGTGCTGCATCAGTCCAGTCACAGTGGTGGTGTCCTCTGCTGCCATACATCCAGTGCTGCTGCATAAGTCCAGTCCATTGCAGTGGTGCTGTGTCATCCTGAATCATTCCAGTGGTGTTGTCCCTGTGCTGCTGTATATGTCCAGTGGTACTGCTGTATATGTCCAGTGATACTGCTGTATATGTCCAGTGATACTGCCGTATTTGTCCAGTGATACTGCCGTATATGTCCAGTGGTTCTGCCGTAAAAATCCAGTGATACTTCCGTATATGTCCAGTGGTACTGCCATATAATTCCAGTGATACTGCCGTATATCTCCAGTTATACTGCAATATAAATCCAGAGGTACTGGCATATAAATCCAGTCCAGTGATACTGCCGTATATGTCCAGTGATGCGGCCGTATAATTCCAGTGATACAGACATATAATTCCAGTGGTACTGCCGTATAAATTCAGTCCAGTGGTACTGCCGTAAAGTGATGTGCACCGGAAATTTTTCGGGTTTTGTGTTTTGGTTTTGGATTCGGTTCCGCGGCCGTGTTTTGGATTCGGACGCGTTTTGGCAAAACCTCCCTGAAATTTTTTTGTCGGATTCGGGTGTTTTTTTTTACAAAACCCCCTCAAAAACAGCTTAAATCATAGAATTTGGGGGTCATTTTGATCCCATAGTATTATTAACCTCAATAACCATAATTTCCACTCATTTCCAGTCTATTCTGAACACCTCACACCTCACAATATTATTTTTAGTCCTAAAATTTGCACCGAGGTCGCTGGATGACTAAGTTAAGTGACCCAAGTGGCCGACACAAACACCTGGCCCATCTAGGAGTGGCACTACAGTGTCAGACAGGATGGCACTTCAAAAAATAGTCCCCAAAAAGCACATGATGCAAAGAAAAAAGAGGTGCACCAAGGTCACTGGATGGCTAAGCTAAGCGACCCAAGTGGCCGACACAAACACCTGGCCCATCAAGGAATGGCACTGCAGTGTCAGACAGGATGGCACTTCAAAAAAGAGTCCCCAAACAGCACATGATGCAAAGAAAAAAAGAGGTGCACCAAGGTCGCTGGACGGCTAAAATAAGCGACCCAAGTGGCCGACACAAACACCTGGCCAATCTAGGAGTGGCACTGCAGTGTCAGAAAGTATGGCACTTCTAAAAAAAAGTCCCCAAACAGCACATGATGCAAAAAAAAAAAAAAGAGGTGCACCAAGGTCGCTGGATGGCTAAGCTAAGTGACCCAAGTGGACGACACAAACACCTGGCCCATCTAGGAGTGGCACTGCAGTGTCAGACAGGATGGCACTTCAGAAAATAGTCCCCAAACAGCACATGATTCAAAGATAAATGAAAGAAAAAAGAGGTGCAATTGTCCTTTGGCCCTCCCACCCACCCTTATGTTGTATAAACAGGACATGCACACTTTAACAAACCCATAATTTCAGACACAGGGTCTGCCACACGACTGTGACTGAAATGACTGGTTGGTTTGGGCCCCCACCAAAAAAGAAGCAATCAATCTCTCCTTGCACAAACTGGCTCTACAGAGGCAAGATGTCCACCTCCTCCTCATCGTCCGATTCCTCACCCCTTTCACTGTGTATATCCCCTCCTCACAGATTATTAATTCGTCCCCACTGGAATCCACCATCTCAGGTCCCTGTGTGCTTTCTGGAGGCAATTGCTGGTGAATGTCTCCATGGAGGAATTGATTATAATTCATTTTGATGAACATCATCTTCTCCACATTTTCTGGAAGTAACCTCGTATGCCGATTGCTGACAAGGTGAGCGGCTGCACTAAACACTTTTTTGGAGTACACACTGGAGGGGGGGAAACTTAGGTAAAATAAAGCCAGTTTGTGCAAGGGCCTCCAAATTGCCTCTTTTTCCTGCCAGTATAAGTACGGACTGTCTGACGTGCCTACTTGGATGCGGTCACTCATATAATCCTCCACCATTCTTTCAATGGTGACAGAATCATATGCAGTGACAGTAGACGACATGTCAGTAATCGTTGGCATGTCCTTCAGTCCGGACCAGATGTCAGCACTCGCTCCAGACTGCCCTGCATCACCGCCAGCAGGTGGGCTCAGAATTATTAGCCTTTTCCTCGCAGCCCCAGTTGCGGGAGAATGTGAAGGAGGAGCTGTTGACGGGTCACGCTCTGCTTGACTTGACAATATTCTCATCAGCAGGTCTTTGAACCTCTGCAGACTTGTGTCTGCCAGAAAGAGAGATACAACGTAGGTTTTAAATCTAGGATCGAGCACGGTGGCCAAAATGTAGTGCTCTGATTTCAACAGATTGACCACCCGTGAATCCTGGTTAAGCGAATTAAGGGCTACATCCACAAGTCCAACATGCCTAGCGGAATCGCTCTGTTTTAGCTCCTCCTTCAATCTCTCCAGCTTCTTCTGCAAAAGCCTGATGAGGGGAATGACCTGACTCAGGCTGGCAGTGTCTGAACTGACTTCACGTGTGGCAAGTTCAAAGGGTTGCAGAACTTTGCACATCGTTGAAATCATTCTCCACTGCGCTTGAGTCAGGTGCATTCCCCCTCCTTTGCCTATATCGTAGGTAGCTGTATAGGCTTGAATGGCCTTTTGCTGCTCCTCCATCCTCTGAAGCATATAGAGGGTTTAATTCCACCTCGTTACCACCTCTTGCTTCAGATGATGGCGGGGCAGATTTAGGAGTGTTTGCTGGTGCTCCAGTCTTCGGCACGCGGTGGCTGAATGCCGAAAGTGGCCTGCAATTCTTCAGGCCACCAACAGCATCTCTTGCATGCCCCTGTCGTTTTTTAAATAATTCTGCACCACCAAATTCAATGTATGTGCAAAACATGGGACGTGCTGGAATTTGCCCAGATGTAATGCACGCACAATATTGATGGCGTTGTCCGATGTCAAAAATCCCCAGGAGAGTCCAATTGGGGTAAGCCATTCTGCGATGATGTTCTTCAGTTTCCGTAAGAGGTTGTCAGCTGTGTGCCTCTAATGGAACGCGGTGATACAAAGTGTAGCCTGCCTAGGAACGAGTTGGCGTTTGCGAGATGCTGCTACTGGTGCCGCCGCTGCTGTTCTTGCTGTGTGAGGCAATACATCTACCCAGAGGGCTGTCACAGTCATATAGTCCTGATTCTGCCCTGCTCCACTTGTCCACATGTCCATGGTTAAGTGGACATTGGGTACAACTGCATTTTTTAGGACACTAGTGACTCTTTTTCTGAGGTCTGTGTACATTCTTGGTATCGCCTGCCTAGAGAAGTGGAACCTAGATGGTACTTGGTACCGGGGACACACTAACTCGTAAAATTCTCTAATTCCCTGTGAATTAACGGTGGATACCATACACACGTTTAACACCACCCAGGCTGCCAAGGCCTGAGTTATCTGCTTTGCAGCAGGATGACTGCTGTGATATTTCATCTTCCTCGCACAGGACTGTTGGACAGTCAATTGCTTACTGGAAGTAGTACAAGTGGTCTTTCCGACTTCCCCTCTGGGATGACGATCGACTCCCAGCAGCTACAACAGCAGCGCCAGCAGCAGTAGGCGTTACACTCAAGGATGCATCGGAGGAATCCCAGGCAGGAGAGGACTCGTCAGACTTGCCAGTGACATGGCCTGCAGGACTATTGGCTTTCCTGTCTAAGGAGGAAATTGACACTGAGGGAGTTGGTGGTGTGGTTTGCAGGAGCTTGGTTACAAGAGGAAGGGATTTAGTTGTCAGTGGACTGCTTCCGCTGTCACCCAAAGTTTTTGAACTTGTCAATGACTTCTGATGAATGCGCTCCAGGTGACGTATAAGGGAGGATGTTCCGAGGTGGTTAACATCCTTACCCTTACTTATTACTGCTTGACAAAGGCAACACACGGCTTGACACCTGTTGTCTGCATTTCTGTTAAAATAATTCCAAACCGAAGAGGTGAGTTTTTTTGTAATTTTACCAGGCATGTCAATGGCCATATTCGTCCCACGGACAACAGGTGTCTCCCCGGGTGCCTGACTTAAACAAACCACCTCACCATCAGAATCCTCCTTGTCAATTTCCTCCTCAGCGCCAGCAACACCCATATCCTCATCCTGGTGTACTTCAATAGTGACATCTTCAATTTGACTATCAGGAACTGGACTGCGGGTGCTCCTTCCAGCACTTGCAGGGGGTGTACAAATGGTGGAAGGCGCCACCTCTTCCCGTCCAGTGTTGGGAAGGTCAGGCATCGCAACCGACACAATTGGACTCTCCTAGGGGATTTGTGATTTAGAAGAACGCACAGTACTTTGCTGTGCTTTTGCCAGCTTAAGTCTTCTCATTTTTCTAGCGAGAGGATGAGTGCTTCCATCCTCATGTGAATCTGAACTACTAGCCATGAACATAGGACAGGGCCTCAGCCGTCCCTTGCCACTCCGTGTCGTAAATGGCATATTGGCAAGATTACGCTTCTCATCAGATGCTTTTAATTTTGATTTTTGGGTCATTTTACTGAACTTTTGTTTTTTGAATTTAACATGCTCTCTACTGTGACATTGGGCAACAGCCTTGGCAGACGACGTTGATGGCATTTCATCGTCTCGGCCATGACTAGTGGCAGCAGCTTCAGCACGAGGTGGCAGTGGATCTTGATCTTTCCCTATTTTACCCTCCACATTTTTGTTCTCCATTTTTTAATGTGTGGAATTATATGCCAGTAATATATATCAATAGCAATGGCCTACTGTACCGTACTGCTATATATATACTGGTGGTCAGCAAAATTCTGCACTGTCCTCCTACTATATATTTACTGCGCACAACTAAAATGAAGCACAGGTATGGATGGATAGTATTCTTGAGGACACAGAAGTAGGTAGAGCAGTGGACTACTGTACCATACTGCTATGAAATTATATACTGGTGGTCAGCAAAATTCTGCACTGTCACAACTAAAATGCAGCACAGGTATGGGTGGATAGTATACTTGACGACACATAGGTAGGTAGAGCAGTGGACTACTGTACCATACTGCTATAAAATTATATACTGGTGGTCAGCAAAATTCGGCACTGTCCTCCTACTATATATATATACTGCGCACAACTAAAATGCAGCACAGGTATGGATGGATAGTATACTTGACGACACAGAGGTAGGTAGAGCAGTGGACTACTGTACCGTACTGCTATAAAATTATATACTGGTGGTCAGCAAAATTCTGCACTGTCCTCCTACTATATATTTACTGCGCACAACAAAAATGCTGCACAGGTATGGATTGATAGTATTCTTAATGACACAGGTAGGTAGAGCAGTGGACTACTGTACCGTACTGCTATAAAATTATATACTGGGGGTCAGCAAAATTCTGCACTGTCCTCCTTCTATATATATACAGGTTGAGTATCCCTTATCCAAAATGCTTGGGACCAGAGGTATTTTGGATATGGGATTTTTCCGTATTTTGGAATAATTGCATACCATAATGAGATATCATGGTGATGGGACCTAAATCTAAGCACAGAATGCATTTATGTTTCATATACACCTTATACACACAGCCTGAAGGTAATTTTAGCCAATATTTTTTATAACTTTGTGCATTAAACAAAGTGTGTCGACATTCACACAATTCATTTATGTTTCATATACACCTTATATACACAGTCTGAAGGTCATTTAATACAATATTTTTAATAACTGTGTGTATTAAACAAAGTTTGTGTACATTGAGCCATCAGAAAACAAAAGTTTCACTATCTCACTCTCGCTCAAAAAAGTCCGTATTTCGGAATATTCCGTATTTTGGATATTTGGATATGGGATACTCAACCTGTACTGCACACAACTAAAATGCAGCACAGGTATGGATGGATAGTATACTTGATGACACAGAGGCAGGTAGAGCAGTGGACTACTGTACCATACTGCTATAAAATTATATACTGGTGGTCACAGCAAAATTCTGCACTGTCCTCCTACTATATATATACTGCGCACAACTAAAATGCAGCACAGGTATGGATGGATAGTATACTTGACGACACAGAGGTAGGTAGAGCAGTGGACTACTGTACCGTACTGCTATAATTATATACTTTTGGTCAGCAAAATTCTGCACTGTCCTCTTACTATATATATATATACTGCGCACAACAAAAATGCAGCACAGGTATGGATGGATAGTATACTTGATGACGCAGAGCTAGGTAGAGCAGTGGACTACTGTACCGTACTGCTATAATACTGGTGGTCAGCAAAAGTCTGCACTGTCCTCCTACTATATACTACAATGCAGCACAGATATGGAGCGTTTTTCAGGAAGAGAATGTAGATATTTTCAGCACACTGAGCACAGATATTTGCAAGCACACTGAGCACAGATATTTGCAGCACACTGAGCACAGATATTTGCAGCACACTGAACACAGAAACTGAGAGAACGCTGCACGTCCTCTCGCTATCATCTCCAATGCACGAGTGAAAATGGCGGCGACTCGCGGCTCCTTATATAGAATACGAATCTCGCGAGAATCCGACAGCGGGATGATGACATTCCAGCGCGCTCGGGTTAACCGAGCAAGGCGGGAAGATCCGAGGCTGCCTCGGAACCATGTAAAATGGGTGAAGTTCGGGGGGGTTCGGATCCCGAGGAACTGAACCCGCTCATCACTACTGCCGTATAAGTCCAGTGGTACTGCCATATAATTCCAGTGATACTGCTTTATAATTTGAGTAATACTGCCATGTAATTCCAGTGGTACTGCCGTCTAATTCCAGTGGTACTGCCGTATAATTCCAGTGATACTGCCTTATAAATCTAGTCCAGTGGTACTGCCGTATAAGTCCAGTGATACTGCTGTATAATTTCAGTGGTACTGCCATAAAATTCCAGTGATACTGCCGTATAAATCCAGTCCAGTGGAACTGCCATATAAATTCAGTGGTAATGCCGTATAATTCCAATGATACTGCCGTATAATTCCAGTGATACTGCCGTATAATTCCAGTGGTACTGCTGTATAAATCCAGTTGAACTGTCCTGTGCTGTATATTATTTACTCTATTTAAAGGGGTTATTAATATTAAATCCAAATAATTTTTACAGGGTTTGCCCCCTGTGTGGTGTAGGGATATGCTGTCCTGTGCCGCATATTGTGTTATATAACTCCAGAAAAATAATGGAGAACAAAAATTTGCAGGATAAAATAGGGAAAGATCAAGAATCACTTCCTTCTAGTGTTGAAGCTGCTGCACACTTGTCATGACATATATGATGAAATGCCATCAACGTCTTCTGCCAAGACCGATGCCCAATGTGATAGTAGAGAGCATGTAAAATCCAAAAAGCCAAAGTTCAGTAAAAAGACCCCAAAAAATAAATTTAAATGGTCTGAGGAGAAACGTAAACTTGACAATATGCCACTTATGACACGGAGTGGCATTGAACGGCTAAGGCCCTGCCCTATGTTCAAGACTAGTGGTTCAGCTTCCCATGATGATGGAAGTCCTAATCCTCCTGCTAGAAAAATGATAAGAGTTAAGCTGGCCAAAGTGCAGCAAAGAACTGTGCGTTCTAAGATGGTATCACAAATCCCAAGGAGAGTCCAAGTGTGTTGACGGTTGTGCTGCCTGACCTTCCCAACACTGGACAGGAAGAGGTGGCTCCTTCCACCATTTGCACGACCTCTGCAAGTGCTGGAAATAGCACCCACAGTCCAGTTTCTGATATTCAAATTGAAGATGTCATTGTTGACTTCAATTACAGGATTTGCTGTGTGTGTGTGTGTGTGTGTGTGGTTTAGGGGTACGCTCTCCTGTGCCGATGGTTTGATTTTCGGAATTCACAGTGCAACCAGCGGACTTTCACTGTTATCTTTATACAGCACCCAGAGAGAGGAGCGTTCTTGGTGATTCTATAATCATCTACAGTATATACAGAAAGTATCTGTTTTGGGACACACTGTTGCTATTACAGCTAAAGCGGCAACATATGTTTCAGCTGCTAGAACATTTATCCTCCATTCATTACAGCAGCTGAGCCATATTAGTAACGGCCCTATTTAAGAAATATAACGTGCACGGACATTACTGTCTTTATCCTTACAGTGACTCAGTGTATTTATTTAATTTTATTTGTATATATTTTATTATCATCCATTTAGGATTTCTAACTGATGAATGAAATATTAATAAATTATTTAAAGTGATAATTACATCAGCTCTCCTATATTATTTACTCTCACTCCCATGAGCACAGCCTCTTTTCCTTTTTCTGTATTTTAGATGGTGAATGAGTCGCTCCTGCAGATTTACCCCGATTTGTGTGATAACTGTGTGCACCCTTCCACTGAATGTTTTACAATGGATTACACAGAAAAAAATAATAATAATAAAGTGAATGTCACGGGGACACAAAAAAAAAAGATTGGCACTTTGGGAATTGAACTCTCAGCATGGCAGGCGGGAGCCTTCATTGATAGCCCACGACACTGCATGGAAAATTCACAAGTTCATGTGTAAAAGTACTACAAGGAGCGATTCCTTCCCACCGGTGGTCATTTATGCCATTAGGGGACTCGGAGGCTCATTTAGTGCACTGTACATACTGTAAGGTCAATGAGCCACATTATTCCTTTCACACATTAGTTGTGTCTGCATACACAAGTGTTTTAACATGTTCATTTGCATCTGTATAAACTATACAGACATTGATTTGGCATCCAGGAACTTAGGGAGGAGCATTTATCTCTCCGCATTATACATAATACTACGGGATTTGAACGTTCACATATCCTAAACATCAGTAGTCCATACTGTATATGTAACATGTTCATTTGCATCTGTATATGCTGTACTATTTGCATCTGTACTGTATATACTGTTATATACTGTATGACATACTGTAGTATAATGTAGCGTAATGAGACGCACCAGTAAAATAGTTCTTATGCTGTAGTTCAGTATTGTATTTTAATGGAGACTACATGTATGAGCATTGGTGATTTTAAAATGCGACATCTGGGGGATGATCTTAGGTATTACACTCAAAGGTAACGCCAAACTCTCTGTGCGCCTCCCTTCGACTAGGCGCGCCTCCTTGCGCCCAGGCACGCTGCATATGCCTGATCGTGACTAATGCCTCAGTCATCCAAGATAATGGAGGACCCATCTGTACATCAGAATTATACATAGCTGTTCTCAATTTGTAAGTAATGCCACAATTTGGGCTGAAGCTCTTTGCTAGCTTCTGTGTTATCAAATTGCATATCACCCAATAGGTGAATACTTATGTACATGTGATTTCTTATTTTTGTATTCTTAATAAATTTGCAAAAATCTCAAAAAAAACTTTTGTCACGTTGTCATTATGGGGTATTGTGTGTAGAATGTTGGGGGAAATTTTTTTTTTTCCAGTTTGGAATAAGGCTGTAACATAACAAAATGTGGAAAAAGTAAAGCGCTGTGAATACTTTCTAAATGCACTGTAAGTTCGACACAAAAGTATGTGAAACAAAGGGAAAGGGCCTGAGAGGGCTTCAATCTAGTGGGAAAATTGCAGAGATGAGATAAGAAGATAATAGGAGCAAGTGGAGCTCAGAGTGGTTTAGGTGAGAGTAGGGAAGGCGCTAGTAAAGCTGTAGACATTTAGAGAGCATTTCAAGATTTTGAAGGCTGACCAGGTGTAGTAGAGAATTCCATAAGTGGCTAGCAGTATGGGAAGAACTGGTAAGTGGGGGATATCAGACAGTTGTTGATGCAGATTGAAAAAGGAAGGAGGGACATTAGTTAAGGAAATGTACAGGTATAAAAGGAGCATTGATAACTTTGAGCATACTTGCCTAACTGACCCTCTCCATGAGGGAGAACATGCTCTGTTCCTGGACTTTCCTGGTAATGTATGATTGCCATCACTTGTGGTGAAACACCTTTCTTATCAATTAACTAGCTCACCACAGGTGATGGCAATCATACATTACCAGGAAAGTCCAGGAACAGAGCATTTTCTCCCTCATGGAGAGGGTCAGGAAGGCAAGTATGCTTTGAAGATGTGGGTCAGTAATTGAATTGGATTCTAGAAGATTCCAATTCTAGGGAGCAGGTGTGGGAGATGCACAGTGCAACCCTAGTGTAAAATTAATTTTGCTGCAGTTTATAAAATAGACTAAGAAGGACTGAAGGGTGAGAGACTGCCAAAAAAGGTCAAGTTTGAAAAATAATGAGTAAAGGTTTTTGGTTTAAATCTTGTGCAATAAAATTGGGTATGTAATCAATATTTTTAAGATGGAGGCAATGGAGCTGATTCTGAGTCAAATGGATCTCTGTGCATGAACGCAAATGGCTAATGTATACATAAACACATGCATCTTAGTAACATATAAGAACCACTTGTCCCATCTAGTCTGTCCTTATACATGCACACACTACACACTAGGGTTATTTATTTTTGTAGGGAGTTGATTTACGTACTATTATATTTTTGGATTATGGGAGCTAACCGGAGTACCTGGAGGGAACCCACACAAGTAAGGGGAGAATATACAAACCCACACAGTTAGTGCCATGGTGGGAATTGAACACATGACCTCAGTGCTGTGAGGCAATGCTGCTAACCATTACACAAGCTATACTGCCCATCTTTGCATATATACATACTTACTCTGAGTCAGACAGAACTTTGTCTGATCTGAATTTCTTTGAAATTGGACATCTTGGGGAGGTAAATGGGTGGCGACAATGTGAGTGGATGAAACCGCACTGACTAGTGGGAGTATTATGGGAGTGTAATAGGAGTGTCATGGGCTTGGCATAATTATTATTTGGGCATACAGCAAGGGAAGCTGATGGATATTTTGCACATAGCATGCGGCTGGTGCAACCGCTGATATAGTACTAATGCTAATAAAGATGGTTGCAGTGGTTTTCATAAAATCAGTGGACACCTTGGCTTCCAACTTGCAGATGCACAGACCTGTGCATTAGCTATATGGATTCTCACATTAGAAAATACAGCCATTTTGTGTTTGACTCAATATGACTGCGAGAGAGATTCAGTGTGAGGAGTATTGCAACAAACAGAGTCAAGGGTAACACCAAGGTTTGTTATTGACAGTGCATATGTTTTTAGGGAAGGTGATGAATCTGGGAGCTGGAAAGATGTTAAGTTCTGTCTTTGTCATGGGAAGAGAGGTAGATTTTGGTGTAATCAGCATGGAAACTAAATAAGCAAATTACCAAGTTAATATGCAGGTGTACAGTGAGATAAGTAGAGATCTTATAAAAAAGCTATGTGGGGAGTGGGAGTGGTGGGTATGTCTGAGATAGAAGTATCAAAGGAGTATCAAAAGAGATGGCTAAGAAGTGAACTAGGAAATATCTCTGTCAAGAACACTTCTGTAGTGCAAGATAAAAACATGTTGACTTGTTTCCAACGTGGCAGAAAGGTCTAAAAGGATGAATTTGGAGAAGTGCATCTTATTCTTTACTGTAAATAGACCACTGATAACTGTAGGAAGTTGAAGGTAATTTCATTGCAATGCTGAGGGTAGCAATTCAGTTGCAGATATGTGAGAAGAGAGTGAGATGGACGAAAGTGTGATAGACAGTCACACCCCAGCTGTCAAGAAGTTTGGAGGCAACTGGTAGATGAAAAAAAATTGATAAACTGGGTGAAAATATTTTTTGGTAATATTGGTGAGATGATCATATTTCCACAACTGCATTCAGTGAGCCATAATAGAATAGTATATAAGAGCAATCCTTGTGTCATGACAACATACCTGTGATGAAGCTGTGGATTAAATAACGAAATGCGTTAGAGCCGACCCTAATTACTCAGCCTTTGATGTCACCAACCAAATCATCCATTTTCATACTACCTGAACATTCTTTTCATCCATGTGACCCTTACTATTCCAGCCTTAACACCATGGAGAGGACCTACCCTCAAACAGAACTGGTAAATCACCACATGGAAAAATTTGCTGGATTCCGTTTTATGAAGGAGTAAGGTGTCATAAGATTGCCAAATCCAACTTGTCTAATATTATAGTTGTTCATATTCAATATATATACAACGTTAATTTATTTTAAGTAAAACATTTGGCTATATTCATATTTAGGTGGGTATTTGCACTTTTGAGTTAATTTTATATGATATCAATAATGTTCTTTTTAGCTCTGATCTGCTTTTATTTAGATTTTTTTTTGGCAAAAGCCTAAGGTCCGTTATATAATTTTTGATTAATACAGTTATATAGTATGCTGCTTGTATACTTTTTTGATTGATTACTATTCTTAGGGTCTGGCCAACTCCACTTAGCAGCAAATATTGGAACAGTGACTTGATTACTTTTTGGACTAAAGAGACAGATACAGGGGGAATGAAGATGTGCGATTGGATGTAACGGACGATCTCGGATGTATTTTAAAAGAGACAGTTGTAAGTGATTGCCCCTTTAAAAAAACATCCAAGATCATCCGGCAACCTGCACCTTCTGGTGATCTCGGCCTCCATTAAATCCCGCCGATGATTTGAGTCATCATGGAACTGCCCTATCCTTGTGCAGTTGGACAGTTCATTAAAAAGGAGTGGTCTTTAGTATGCCGGCTGTCGGGATCCCGGCGCACAGTATACCGGCGCCGGAATCCCGACAGCCGGCATACCGACACTTATTCTCCCTCATGGGGGTCCACGACCCCCCTGGAGGGAGAACAAAATAGCGTGGCCCGCGTAGCGTGCCACCGTGCCCGCAAGGGGCTCATTTGCGCTAGCCACACTGTCAGTAAGCCGGCGGTCGGGCTCCCGGCGCCGGTATGCTGGTCGCCAGGAGCCCGACCGCCGGCATACCATACCACACCCATTAAAAAGATAGGATTCGCAATCCAATCGTGTCATCAATACTGTGTCAGAAAAAAATGAAGTGGGATATGGGAGGATGGCCTGCTTCAGAAGAGTAGGCAAGTACAAGTGCTGAGATATGTAATGTATTATTTGTATATGTTCGTTACTCGGTGGGAATTGTGATACTGTGCTAGAGTGATAAGTATATTAAGTATATTAAGTAAATAAGTATATTTTTATATGGCCCCTCTGTCTACCATTGAAAATAAGGCCCTCTGTATTGAATTGCTTGAACAGAATTGCCATATATACTGTATTTCTATTTTTAAAATCAGTATCTGATTGCAGAACATAAACAAGCTATGGTTTTCATAAGCACAAATGTCCCAGAAGTGTTTTATCAGCATACAACACCAATGAGACACGCATAGCTTTAATTAGAGATACAGCCAGAGAGGAACAGAGCTGAAATTGATTTTGTTGTTGTATTCCTTTGAATATGGTAATAAAATGGTTTTATTTAGAGGTAGTGCATGCATATTGCATATACAATGAAAGACTGGAGCATTTTGATCTGCTTTAGGTGTGGGGAGGGAGGAGAATTTGTGGGTTTTGCACCAGCTGTGGCCCAGTCTGAACAGCTGTGTGTGCCTGTGACGAGCTCAAACCCCCCTTCATCAGCTTAACAGGAATTTAGTTTTAATTGAGTAAACGAACACACATGTCAAATAGGCACGCATTTAGTTCTGTGACATTTCACCAATTTCTGTTCACTGCTGTCATGTGAATTGAAACTTGGAACTATTGCTGAAATACATTATGGATCTCATTTAGAATAGAACGCAAGGCACGTTTTTAAGCAAACAATAAGACTTTCTCACTGCACATGCGCACAAAACAATGCATGCCACTTATTCAGGGTCGTCTCCATGGTACTGCCACAATGAGCACATGCACTGACATGCAGCTAACAGCTTCTTACACTACCTGCGGAACTGCAGCTCCATCTATGTAATGGGTTGAGGTTGTTATGCTGGATTATGAAGTCACAGAATAGAATAGAATAGAATAGAATACCAAGAATAGAAGATGCAACTTGCAAGAAAAGTATGAGGCGGGGTGGAGACATGTTTAAAATAAACATGCAAATAAATGTATTATTGTTCAACATATTTCTTGTCTGTGACCTTTGTCATTTAAGGACTCTGTCCTGTCATCCCAATCGGGGCAGTATTAGCCTATCCTGTAGATCCAGATGTTGGAGATATGTCCCTATTCACTGATTCTATGATGGTCATGCTTTTATTATACCCTGACCATGCCTCTGCCAATATGTGTCTTAATTTGATACAGTATGTCTCAACGTGGTGTTTTGCTATTAAAAGCATTGTCATTTTAAAATTTGGGTTTTAATACAATGGGATGCGTCAATTATTTTAAGCTGGCAAATAGCAAATAACGAAACTAACAGAGGGGTTTCCCCAGTACAACAATGGGTATCAGTAACCAGACCAACCTAGAGGTATGTGCCATTATCATGGCCTTACATTGGGCAATTATATGACCCAGAGTGGGTGTTATAATCAATTTTAGGGATAAGTTTTGGGCAGGCACCTTCCAGGTTGGTGTGGTTGAGCTGCTTTAGGGTGGTACACTATAACATTTTATTTAGCACTTTTTTAACACTTTCAAATAATAACTCTAATTAGTATTAGTATTTTTATTAACACCTCTTCATCTGTGTATCACCTATTAATACATAGCTTTTGCCTCTTTCTTATTAACACTCACTAACATCTTAGCCTTTTACTGGTATGCAGACCAGTGGTGGCTGGCCTTCACCGGCTTTTGTAGGGTTCCATGCCCCAGACTTAAACTTAGTACAGGTTGAGTCTCCCTTATCCAAAATGCTTGGGACCAGAGGTATTTTGGATATGGGATTTTTCCGTATTTTGGAATAATTGCATACCATAATGAGATATCATGGTGATGGGACCTAAATCTAAACACAGAATGCATTTATGTTACATATACACCTTATACACACAGCCTGAAGGTAATTTTAGCCAATATTTTTTTATAACTTTGTGCATTAAACAAAGTGTGTCTACATTCACACAATTCATTTATGTTTCATATACACCTTATACACACAGCCTGAAGGTCCATCAAAAAACAAAGGTTTCACTATCTCACTCTCACTCAAAAAAGTCCGTATTTCGGAATATTCCGTATTTTGGAATATTTGGATATGGGATACTCAACCTGTATAGGGACCTCCAGTATTAGAGACAACATGAAGTTGGCCTGGAGGCTTAACCATAACTATATAACTAAGATCTCTCAAATTTCTGTTACCATATAGAGTTCAAATTTGGTTGCTGACACCCATTGTTGTGCTGGGTAACCCCCCCCCACCCCCTGTTTGTTTCTTGTCAAGAATAAGCACTCCCTTTCAGCTAGTGTGTGTGTGGGGGGTGGGGGGGGGGAGGGGGTTTAAGGGGTATTAATGAGATTGATTGAGCAGTTTCCATTCTATATTGCAAATAGCAAATAAAACCTACACACGGAGAACTATCCTTCTGCCTACTCGATTGCGTAGGAAAACCCTGCGTGATGAATCATAGATTAAACATTATAATTAATTGATTCATAAGGCCTTCTCCCAGTCTTCAGTAGTGCACTGGTGGTGCTGCAAACCTCTTTCTCATTGCTGCAGAACAATGTATATGCAATATGAAATAACTTAATAAATAAAACACTTGTGTGACAAGATGCTGATTTTGGCAGGGTGAAAAAGCTTGCATTGTCTAATAGAAGAAGCTTGTTTAATTTAAGCACATGAGTTCTCCTGGCGTTGCACAAACTGTAAGTGGAAATACTAAATTTCCTTTTTGTTGTATAACATAGGTCTACAAACCCGGTCCTTCATTACCCCACACAGTGCATGTATTGCAGGTAACCCAGCAGGTGTATTAATTACTCATAGACACATTTTAAAAGGTCCGCAGGTGGAGATAATTATTTCACTTGTGATTCTGTGAGGAGACCTGCAAAACATGCACTGTGTGGGGTAATGAGGACCAAGTTTGATGACCTATGCTGTATAGGATTAGTTAATGAACTGGCAGAGAGTGAGCAGGTACATTTATGGGAGGTGTCCCTGTTTTAAGGATAATTGCACATCCTTTCACTTTCCAAAGCAGGACATGAATTCTTTGGCTCACTAGAAGTACCAGTAACTCATACTCATTCCTATACTTTGAATGGGAAGAATTTTTGCTCCATCCTTTTTCAATTTCACAAGAAAAGTACTTTAACTGATAAAACAGAGCATGCACTATGAGATACACTTGGCAGCACCTTGTAGGTGCATTTATATAGAAATAAAGCAGTATGGGCCTGTTTATTTCTTGCAGTTCAGAAAATAACTCTACTGTGAATATTATGTATGCTTTAAATAAATATGAAATCATTTTTTTTTTATAGACTAAGAGGTCTTTTCATTCTCCCTTAATTTCTACAAAAGTAGCTGCAAATCCAAATAAACTTGTAAGACCTGTTATGATACCGAATGGGGTTTAGTAAACATTGTAGCTAAAGCTTGGATTGATAGAGAATGCACAATGATACGTGATAGATGCTACAAAATTTTTACTTGCACTGGTGAGAAACAATAAATTGCCATCACATTTAGCATAAGTTTTAATTTCTTTTCTTAACTTTTTTTGCAATTTACCCATTTGTGCTGATGATCTATTTTATTGTCTATCCTATTGTGCATGCCTTATGATCACTCAAGCTAATACTTTATTGTTTCTCACCAGTGCAAGTAAAAGTTTTCTAGCATCTATCACTTATCACTATGCATTCTGTATCATTCCAAGTTTAGATACAAAGGGGTATATTTACTAACATTCGTAATTCTCCCGATTTGGTGGGAGAATAATCACGAATGACATCGAAAGTGTAAAACTGCAACTTTTTGAATTTATTACGACTAATTTACTAAGCTGTCGTATTCTGCATTTTCTTTTGTTCCGATGTCGATGTCATTCGTGTTTTTTTTTTTTTTTTTACGGCAGTGATTAGCAAAACACTGCCGACTTTTTCTAAATGAATCTCGGCCGGATCTGTGTGATCCGTGCTGGGGTTCATTTTTTTTTTTTTTTAAATAAGCACTGTAAAACTGTAAAAAAAATGGCGTGGGGTCCCCCCTCCTAAGCATAACCAGCCTCGGGCTCTTTGAGCCGATCCTGGTTGCAGAAATATGGGGGGAAAAATGACAGGGGTTCCCCCATATTTAAGCAACCAGCATCGGGCTCTGCGCCTGGTCCTGGTTCCAAAAATACGGGGGACAAAAAGCGTAGGGGTCCCCCGTATTTTTAAAACCAGCACCGGGCTCCACTAGCTGGACAGATAATGCCACAGCCGGGGGTCACTTTTATACAGTACCCTGCGGCCGTGGCATCAAATATCCAACTAGTCACCCCTGGCTGGGGTACCCTGGGGGAGTGGGGACCCCTTCAATCAAGGGGTCCCCCCCCCAGCCACCCAAGGGCCAGGGGTGAAGCCCGAGGCTGTCCCCCCCATCCAATGGGCTGCGGATGGGGGGCTGATAGCCTTTTTGTAAAAGTGTAAGATATTGTTTTTAGTAGCAGTACTACAAGGCCCAGCAAGCTTCCCCCGCATGCTGGTACTTGGAGAACCACAAGTACCAGCATGCGGCGGAAAAACGGGCCCGCTGGTACCTGTAGTACTACTACTAAAAAAATACACAAAAAAAATAAGAATTTACTTACCGATAATTCTATTTCTCGGAGTCCGTAGTGGATGCTGGGGTTCCTGAAAGGACCATGGGGAATAGCGGCTCCGCAGGAGACAGGGCACAAAAAGTAAAGCTTTAGGATCAGGTGGTGTGCACTGGCTCCTCCCCCTATGACCCTCCTCCAAGCCAGTTAGGTACTGTGCCCGGACGAGCGTACACAATAAGGGAGGAATTATGAATCCCGGGTAAGACTCATACCAGCCACACCAATCACACCGTACAACTTGTGATCTAAACCCAGTTAACAGTATGATAACAGCGGAGCCTCTGAAAAGATGGCTCACAACAATAATAACCCGATTTTTGTAACTATGTACAAGTATTGCAGATAATCCGCACTTGGGATGGGCGCCCAGCATCCACTACGGACTCCGAGAAATAGAATTATCGGTAAGTAAATTCTTATTTTCTCTATCGTCCTAGTGGATGCTGGGGTTCCTGAAAGGACCATGGGGATTATACCAAAGCTCCCAAACGGGCGGGAGAGTGCGGATGACTCTGCAGCACCGAATGAGAGAACTCCAGGTCCTCTTTTGCCAGGATATCAAATTTGTAGAATTTTACAAACGTGTTCTCCCCTGACCACGTAGCTGCTCGGCAGAGTTGTAATGCCGAGACCTCTCGGGCAGCCGCCCAAGATGAGCCCACCTGCCTTGTGGAATGGGCCTTAACCGATTTAGACTGTGGCAGGCCTGCCTCAGAATGTGCAAGTTGAATTGTGTTACAAATCCAACGAGCAATCGCCTGCTTAGAAGCAGGCGCACCCAACTTGTTGGGTGCATACAGTATAAACAGCGAGTCAGATTTTCTGACTCCAGCTGTCCTGGAACATATTTTCAGGGCCCTGACAACTCCTAGCAACTTGGAGTCCTCCAAGTCCCTAGTAGGTGCAAGGCACCACAATAAGCTGGTTCAGGTGAAACACTGACACCACCTTAGGGAGAGAACTGGGGACGAGTCCGCAGCTCTGCCCTGTCCGAATGGACAAACAGATATGGGCTTTTTTGAGAAAAAACCACCAATTTGACACTCGCCTGGTCCAGGCCAGGGCCAAGAGCATGGTCACTTTTTATGTGAGATGCTTCAAATCCACATATTTGACTGGTTTTAAACCAATGTGATTTGAGGAATCCCAGAACTACGTTGAGATCCCACAGTGCCACTGGAGGCACAAAAAAGGGGTTTGTATATGCAATACTCCCTTGACAAACTTCTGGACTTCAGGAACTGAAGCCAATTCTTTCTGGAAGAAAATTTACAGGGCCGAATTTGAACCTTAATGGACCCCAATTTGAGGCCCATAGACACTCCTGTTTGCAGGAAATGCAGGAAACGACCGAGTTGAAATTTCTTTGTGGGGCCTTCCTGGCCTCACACCACGCAACATATTTTCGCCACACGTGGTGATAATGTTGTGCGGTCACCTCCTTTCTGGCTTTGACCAGGGTAGGAATGACCTCTTCCGGAATGCCTTTTTTCCCTTAGGATCCGGCTTTCCATCGCCATGCCGACAAACGCAGCTGCGGTAAGTCTTGGAACAGACATGGTACTTGCTGAAGCAAGTCCCTTCTTAGCGGCAGAGGCCATAAGACCTCTGTAAGCATCTCTTGAAGTTCCGGGTACCAAGTCCTTCTTGGCCAATCCGGAGCCATGAGTATAGTTCTTACTCCTCTACGTCTTATAATTCTCAGCACCTTAGGTATGAGAAGCAGAGGAGGGAACACATACACCGACTGGTACACCCACGGTGTTACCAGAACGTCCACATCTATTGCCTGAGGGTCTCTTGACCTGGCGCAATACCTGTCCCGTTTTTTGTTCAGACGGGACGCCATCATGTCCACCTTTGGTATTTCCCAACGGTTTACAATCATGTGGAAAAAACTTCTCAATGAAGTTTCCACTCTCCCGGGTGGAGGTCGTGCTGAGGAAGTCTGCTTCCCAGTTTCCATTCCCGGGATGAAAAACTGCTGACAGTGTTATCACATGATTTTCCGCCCAGCGAAAAGTCCTTGCAGTTTCTGCCATTGCCCTCCTGCTTCTTGTGTCGCCCTGTCTGTTTACGTGGGCGACTGCCGTGATGTTTTTCCCACTGGATCAATACCGGCTGACCTTGAAGCAGAGGTCTTGCTAAGCTTAGAGCATTATAAATTTACCCTTAGCTCCAGTATATTTATGTGGAGAAAAGTCTCCATACTTGATCACACTCCCTGGAAATTTTTTCCTTGTGTGACTGCTCCCCAGCCTCTCAGGCTGGGCTCCGTGGTTACCAGCATCCAATCCTGAATGCCGAATCTGCTGCCCTCTAGAAGATGAGCACTCTATAACCACCACAGGAGAGACACCCTTGTCCTTGGATATTGGGTTATCCGCTGATGCATCTGAAGATGCGATCCGGACCATTTGTCCAGCAGATCCCACTGAAAAGTTCTTACGTGAAATCTGCCGAATGGAATTGCTTCGTAGGAAGCCACCATTTTTACCAGGACCCTTGTGCAATGATGCACTGTTTTTAGGAGGTTCCTGACTTGCTCGGATAACTCCCTGGCTTTCTCTTCCGGGAGAAACACCTTTTTCTGGACTGTGTCCAGAATCATCCCTAGGCACAGCAGACGTGTCGTCGGGATCAGCTGCGATTTTGGAATATTTAGAATCCACCCGTGCTGATTGTAGCAGTATCCGAGATAGTGCTACTCCGACCTCCAACTGTTCCCTGGACTATGCCCCTATCAGGAGATCGTCCAAGTAAGGGATAATTAAGACGCCTTTTCTTCGAAGAAGAATCATCAATTCGGCCATTACCTTGGTAAAGACCCCAGGGTGCCGTGGACAATCCAAACGGCAGCGTCTGAAACTGATAGTGACAGTTCTGCACCACGAACCTGAGGTACCCTTAGTGAGAAGGGCAAATTTGGGACATAGAGGTAAGCATCCCTGATGTCCCGGGACACTATATAGTCCCCTTATTCCTGGTTCGTTATCACTGCTCTGAGTGACTTCATCTTAATTTGAACCTTTGTAAGTGTTCAAAAACAAATTTTTAGAATAAGTCTCACCTAGCCTTCTGGCTTCAGTACCACAATATAGTGTGGAATAATACCCCTTTTCTGTAGTAGGAGGGGTAATTTAATTATCACCTGCTGGGAATACAGCTTGTGAATTTTTTCCCATACTACCTCCTTGTCGGAGGGAGACTTGGTAAAGCAGACTTCAGGAGCCTGCGAAGGGGAAACGTCTCGACATTCCCCTCTGTACCCCCGGGATACTACTTGTAGGATCCAGGGGTCCTGTACGGTCTCAGCGCCATGCTGAGAACTTGTCAGACGCGGTGGAACGCTTCTGTTCCTGGGAATGGGCTGCCTGCTGCAGTCTTCTTCCCTTTCCTCTATCCCTGGGCAGATATGATCTTATAGGGACGAGAGGACTGAGGCTGAAAAGACGGTGTCTTTTTCTGCAGAGATGTGACTTAGGGTAAAAAACGGTGGATTTTCCAGCAGTTGCCGTGACCACCAGGTCCGATGGACCGACCCCAAACAAGTCCTCTTCCTGTATACGGCCATACTGTGCCGTTTGGAATCTGCATCACCTGACCACTGTCGTGTCCATAACATCTTCTGGCAGTTATGGACATCGCGTTTATTCATGATGCCAGAGTGCAAATATCCCTCTGTGCATCTCGCATATATAGAAATGCTCTATAGTCAATAAAATACTGTCCCTGTCAAGGGTATCAATATTTTTAGTCAGGGAATCCGACCAAGCCACCCTAGCTCTGCACATCCAGGCTGAGGCGATCGCTGGCCGCAGTATAACACCAGTATGTGTGTATATACTTTTTATTATATTTTCCAGCCTTGTCAGCTGGTCCTTGAGGACGGCCCTATCTATAGACGGTACCGCCACTTGTTTTGATAAGCGTGTGAGCGCCTTATCCACCTTAAAGGGTGTTTCCCAACGCGCCCTAACTTCTGGCGGGAAAGGGTATACCGCCCATAATTTTCTATCGGGGGGAACCCACGCATCATCACACACTTTATTTAATTTATCTGATTCAGGAAAAACTATGGTAGTTTTTTCACATCCCACATAATACCCTCCTTTGTGGTACTTGTAGTATCAGAAATACGTAACACCTCCTTCATTGCCTTTAACGTGTGGCCCTAATAAGGAATACGTTTGTTTATTCACCGTCGACACTGGATTCAGTGTCCCTGTCTGTGTCTGTGTCGACCGACTAAAGTAAACGGGCGTTTTAAAACCCTTGACGGTGTTTTTGAGACGTCTGGACCGTACTAATTGTTTGTCGGCCGTCTCATGTCGTCAACCGACCTTGCAGCGTGTTGACATTATCACGTAATTTCCTAAATAAGCCATCCATTCCGGTGTCGACTCCCTAGAGAGTGACATCACCATTACAGGCAATTGCTCCGCCTCCTCACCAACATCGTCCTCCTACCTGTCGACACACACGTACCGACACACAGCACACACACAGGGAATGCTCTGATAGAGGACAGGACCCACTAGCCCTTTGGAGAGACAGAGGGAGAGTTTGCCAGCACACACCAAAAACGCTATAATTATATAGGGACAACCTTATATAAGTGTTTTCCCTTATAGCATCTTAATATATATATAAGCATATCGCCAAATTAGTGCCCCCCCTCTCTGTTTTAACCCTGTTTCTGTAGTGCAGTGCAGGGGAGAGCCTGGGAGCCTTCCCTCCAGCCTTTCTGTGAGGGAAAATGGCGCTGTGTGCTGAGGAGATAGGCCCCGCCCCTTTTTCGGCGGCCTCGTCTCCCGCTCTTAACGGATTCTGGCAGGGGTTAAATATCTCCATATAGCCTCCGGAGGCTATATGTGAGGTATTTTTAGCCAAAATAGGTATTCATTTGCCTCCCAGGGCGCCCCCCTCCCAGCGCCCTGCACCCTCAGTGACTGCCGTGTGAAGTGTGCTGAGAGGAAAATGGCGCACAGCTGCAGTGCTGTGCGCTACCTTTAGAAGACTGAGGAGTCTTCTGCCGCCGATTCTGGACCTCTTCTTACTTCAGCATCTGCAAGGGGGCCGGCGGCAAGGCTCCGGTGACCATCCAGGCTGTACCTGTGATCGTCCCTCTGGAGCTGATGTCCAGTAGCCAAGAAGCCAATCCATCCTGCACGCAGGTGAGTTCACTTCTTCTCCCCTAAGTCCCTCGTTGCAGTGATCCTGTTGCCAGCAGGACTCACTGTAAAATAAAAAACCTAAGCTAAACTTTCCTAAGCAGCTCTTTAGGAGAGCCACCTAGATTGCACCCTTCTCGGCCGGGCACAAAAATCTAACTGGCTTGGAGGAGGGTCATAGGGGGAGGAGCCAGTGCACACCACCTGATCCTAAAGCTTTACTTTTTGTGCCCTGTCTCCTGCGGAGCCGCTATTCCCCATGGTCCTTTCAGGAACCCCAGCATCCACTAGGACGATAGAGAAAGACAATACACACACACCTTGAAAGTAAAGTTTTATTACATCCATCCACACAAACATACATACATACTTACCTTATGTTCACACGCAGGTCGGTCCTCTTGTCCAGTAGAATCCATGGGGTACCTGTTGAATAAATTATACTCACCAGATCCAGGGTACCAGGCTCCTCGGATAATCCTTTTGTAATCCACGTACTTGATTAAAAAAATAAAACGGAGACCCGAGCCACGCACTGAAAGGGGACCCTTGTTTTCACATGGGTCCCCTTTCCCCGAATGCCAGAAACCCACTCTGACTTCTGTCTAAGTGGGTTTCTTCAGCCAATCAGGGAGCGCCACGTTGTGGCACCCTCCTGATCGGCTGTGTGCTCCTGTACTGACTGACAGGCGGCACACGCCAGTGTTACAATGTAGCGCCTATGCGCTCCATTGTAACCAATGGTGGGAACTTTCTGCTCAGCGGTTGACCGAAAGTGACCTCACCGCTGAGCAGAAAGTTCCCACCATTGGTTACAATGGAGCGCATAGGCGCTACATTGTAACACTGCCGCATGCTGCCTGTCAGTCAGTACAGGAGCACACAGCCGATCAGGAGGGTGCTACAACGTGGCGCTCCCTGATTGGCTGAAGAAACCCACTTAGACAGAAGTCATAGTGGGTTTCTGGCATTCGGGGAAAGGGGACCCATGTGAAAACATGGGTCCCCTTTCAGTGCGTGGCTCGGGTCTCCGTTTTATTTTTTTAATCAAGTACGTGGATTACAAAAGGATTATCCGAGGAGCCTGGTACCCTGGATCTGGTGAGTATAATTTATTCAACAGGTACCCCATGGATTCTACTGGACAAGAGGACCGACCTGCGTGTGAACATAAGGTAAGTATGTATGTATGTTTGTGTGGATGGATGTAATAAAACTTTACTTTCAAGGTGTGTGTGTATTGTCTTTTTTTGTGTATTTTTTAGTAGTAGTACTACAGGTACCAGCGGCCCGTTTTTCCACCGCATGCTGGTACTTGTGGTTCTCCAAGTACCAGCATGCGGGGGAGGCTTGCTGGGCCTTGTAGTACTGCTACTAAAAACAATATCTTACACTTTTACAAAAAGGCTATCAGCCCCCCATCCGCAGCCCATTGGATGGGGGGGACAGCCTCGGGCTTCACCCCTGGCCCTTGGGTGGCTGGGGGGGACCCCTTGATTGAAGGGGTCCCCACTCCCCCAGGGTACCCCGGCCAGGGGTGACTAGTTGGATATTTGATGCCACGGCCGCAGGGCACTGTATAAAAGTGACCCCCGGCTGTGGCATTATCTGTCCAGCTAGTGGAGCCCGGTGCTGGTTTTAAAAATACGGGGGACGCCTACGCTTTTTGTCCCCCGTATTTTTGGAACCAGGACCAGGCGCAGAGCCCGATGCTGGTTGCTTAAATATGGGGGAACCCCTGTCATTTTCTTTCCCATATTTCTGCAACCAGGATCGGCTCAAAGAGCCCGAGGCTGGTTATGCTTAGGAGGGGGGACCCCACGCAATTTTTTTTCAAAAAATTAACACTTTCCCACCCCTTCCCACTGATATACATGCACGGATCTCATGGATCCGTGCATGCCTATCCAATCACGGCTCAAAAAAGCAGGTCTGTGTTTTTTTAGCACTTTTTTACGAGTTGTATTTTTTCACGGCAGTGTTTTTTTTTTTTTTGCTTTGCACTTCTTAGTAAATGACCGAGATTCATACTTAAACAGCCGCGTTTTGACCGATGGTGTATTCATTCGTATTTTTTTTGTTGGACTTCCAAAAAAATATGAATGCCCTCATCACTGCCGAGATTTGAGTTTAGTAAATGACCGAGATGACACTTTGAAGAAAAAACGGCATCTCGGTCAAAATCGGGACCTTAGTAAATATACCCCAGAGATTCTGTATCATTCCAAGTTTAGATACAAATATTACTTAGCGGTTTAATTAATGCTGCGGTGCGAACGGGTCCGGAATGCGCATGCGCGGTGGCCGCAATGCGCGTGCGTGACGTTGCCCGGTGACAGGAGTCGCCGGGTTACGTTGCGTTCTACGATGGAAGCAGAACCGACCGCAAAGAAGATTGATAAGAAGAAGGCGTACCTGGGCAGATCCAGACCGTTGGAGACCGTTTTCGGGGAGTGGTAAGGAAAACGCAGGCGTGTCCAGCAGAACGGAGGGCGGATGTCTGACGTCAAAGCCAGCTCCAGCGTCGCAGAGATCGTCGGACAGGGTAAGTAGGTATAGGGCTGGTCTTCTTCTGCTTGAAACTTTTTTAGCTTAGCAGGGCTTCACAAGCAATCGCAGCCCTGCTAAGCTAAAATACACTCCCCCATAGGCGTGTATTAGTTAATCGCAGCAGCAGCAAATAGTTGCTGGCTGCAATCAACTCGGAATGACCCCCTAAGCCAGATTCTGTATCATCACAGACAGAGGCGGATTTAGGGGTGAGGGCGCCCCTAGACACAACAGTAGTGGCTGCCTCCTGCCTGCCTAATTTTATTATTTTTATTGATTGGTTATAAGCCCTTATTTGATGGTAGCCAATTTAGAATTATAGAATAATGAAGAAAAAGCCACTAGCTATGATTTTATGTTATTATGTGTACATATTTACTAAGTAGGGAAGCTTACAGGTGCAGTATGTGCATGCCCTACCCATTACTAGTTCATTCAAGATGGCATATGGTACAGTAGAGTGAAAATATTTTGCAGTTACTGGTACATTTCGAGCTGAAAGTACCAACACAAGCATCCAAGTGCCAGCCCAAGGCATGTTCCTCACGTGCCTAATGAGAAATTTGCACTGATCACAGGTCTTGGATAAAAGTTTGCTAAGCTACATCATTTCCCCACACTACTGGTTACTAAATCAATATACTGTTTAAATATTTACTCTATACACCAACTAAGAGACTGAGCGCAGCACTATCTTGTTTATTATAGTGGTAATGTAGGAGATATCACAGATATCTTCTGCTTACCTTTCAGTCCCGATCTGGCCCAGATTCCTTAAGATCCAAAAATACTACAATTTCACAGCTTGATGGGGGGAACCATCACTATCTTCAGATGGCGTTTATTCCCAGTAACCAACTCCTTCCTATGGGAAGGAGGTCTGGGGTTATAAAGAGGTATCCAATATGATCGATCCCTCAACCTCATTGTGCGTGTGAGTCAAACTTGGCAGTGCTAAGTTTCACTGTTACAAAAGTAGCACTGATAGGGAACCCAGGGACAGGTGATCTTCAGCCCAACTGTCTCCACACTGGGGCAATGTTGAATTGCTCTGATGTTTTAGTATCCACTGCTGCAACTTGCAGTGAGTTGGATACTACTGTAAAGTAGCAGCTCAGAATAGTTTGCTAACTAATGAAACAGTTCTACAGGTTTATCTGACACATACTGTAGCAACCTAGTGAAAACTGCTGTAATCATGGTGATGCAAACTGTCTGAAGGGACTGATTCAGAGTTGTACATAATTCTGTCTATGCCTCTGGGCCCGATTTTAAAACGTATGGCATTTATGAGCGTTTTCAGACTTGTATGACTCTGTGTGTGTAACTGGTTGGCAATGGGGCATTTACATGTACAGTAAGATGGGTTTGCCATGAAGATGTTGTGGGTGTGTAGATGGAATTGCAAGTTATTCAGAGGATAACATTTGCAGAAATCCATTTGTCTTCAGTCATAGCTGATGCACCAAGAAGTGGGCTAGTGCAAATGTGTGCTGCTCCTGCTGCTGCTGATGATGATGATGATTGGAACTCTCACCGGTGGAAGGGGCTCTGTAGTCACATAGATACTGCCCATAGTAAATATATACTGTGCATGCGTCACAGTCACAACTACACACAAGCGGAGATTAATTAGCAATGACGGATGCTGTGAGCATTTGTTTTGCAAAGTGAGTGACAGGTAGTACTCGTTTGGGGAGGGTAACGGGGAGGTGAGTCAAATGCAGGCATGTCGTCACCATTTTGGGGGGCATCTCAGCTACAACTGCAAATTCGTACACAGGTATAAAGATTCCCAGAGTCTTAGTAACATTGGCCATCCTGATGCCCTTAGGGTCACCCATAAGTTTGTTTGATGTGCGTTTGATGTGCATCTGATGTGGGACTGATGCTGTATCTTCATACACAAGAGTTGGATCTGAGGCTGTCAGTGGGTGTCTCAGTACAAATCTCTGCAACTGTACCATTAGCATATTCACAGATATGCAGCATATGAATTCTCAATGGGAATTGTGTGCGGCACTGAATCACACCCCTTGTGTTGTCAATGCCCATCTTTAAGGAACTTTTTTACTCGTGGAAAAATAATGGAGAGGGAGCATTGACAACAATACCACCAATTTTAAACATACAAGTAAGGGAAGTATCAATACTGTTACATTCATCCAATCACCTGCACCATGAAACAACCCCTCAGCCCTAAAGACAGATTGTTAAAAAAAAAATCACAGAGATTAAGACAGATTGTTAATACAAATAATATTGTCCCAATGACAAAACAATTCTACAGATCTTAAAAACCTGTTACTTACTGTACCTGCAGCTTCTCTTTCACCAAATGTGAGGAAAAATGTAGTGACATAAAAACTTCATCTTCAGTGTCTTTGGTTTGAGATTTCTAAAAGAAAAAAATAGCAAATGTTTAGATGAAAATATTTCTGGGCTTTAATTAATTGGCTAAATTAAATTAAATAATTCATCATCGATCTCAATGTTTTTGGCTTCATAGGATTCACTGTATGGTGATTTTATAAGACGGACACCTCAACAAAAGAATTTATACAAACTGGTTTTCTAATATCCATAAAGTGAGAAAGTACTGTTAAGAGAATTTTTTGACCATTGATAAATACTAAGGTCCTGATCACAGCGAAATATAGAAAACATTACACACGTGAGAGATTTTATTACCTTACTTACTGAACCCCTCTCGTAGCATCAATAATGAGCTCCAATAGGGTGTCCAAACATCTGCCTCCAGTAAGCACTGGACTGTAGTATAAACTCCAGCTCAGTGGCGTCACTTGGGGGGTGCGGGGGGTGCGGCCCGCACCCTGGTGTCACCTTTCAATGGGGTGACACCAAATAGAGCCACTCTCTCGTCCGCACCCCCTCCTCCTATAGCGGGCCACAGTCACGCCTGTCGCCCGCTATGTTTAACTACTAGACAAACATATACCCCTGCGCCGCGGACAGCGTGCTTCGGGTGCGCCGCCACCGCCGCCGGGGTTGTCACTGGGGTCCGTCCGGCACTGCATTGCGTCTCGGTCACACTGTCTTGTAGCCGCCGCTGCGGAGCTATGGACGGAGAGCAGACTCGCGAGATGATGACATCATCATCTCGCGAGTCTCTCTCTCTCTCTGCACTGCAGCGGCTGTGGCTTCAGGCTGGGAGGCTGGGAGGCTGGGAGGCTGGGAGGAGCGGGCGGGAACTCTGCGGGACAAACTGAGAGTGAGTGTAGCTGTGTCCTGTGGCGCAGCTCGCACCCTCAAAAAGCAGCAGGGGAAGGGCTGGCCTGTCTGTTCGTCTGGAGCTAAGTAAGTTGATGTAACTGTAACCTCCTGAGTCCTGTGCAGTCTATGTGACTGCTGTACATTAATACTGATAATCTGATATACTAAATGCAGTTCAATAAATGTTTATTTGAATATTAAAAGGTAAATTAGATTAGATTTTATAAGTGTGTATTGCATGGCATGAAAAATTCTGGGGGCCAAGACGTCATGGCGACCAGGTATTGGTGCCTGGCGACCTGGGCCGGGAACACTATGAGGAGGTGGCTGGGAACGTGGTGAGGAGGGGGCCGGGCATGCGGTCAGGCAGGGTAGTGTCTAGTTACCCTTCATGGAGAGGACCTTTCCCATAACCCCCTGGGTCCATGTCACAAACTATTTGGAATAGTAACCTGCGGCGAGCGAGACACCGAGCCTGAAGCGTGGCGAGCGAAGCGGAGCGAGACACCGAGCCTGAAGCGTGGCGAGCGAAGCGGAGCGAGACACCGAGCCTGAAGCGTGGCGAGCGAAGCGAGGCCGTGAGGGTCCAATGGTGCATACATAAAATGAAATAACCTCAAATTAATGGAGAACAGAGAAAACATTTACTGTAGGTGCTGTAAGGGCGGAAATTATCTTCTGCCCTCTCGTGCTGTCACTTCCTAGTCCTGATCACGAAGGGAACATAGACACAACCGGTCAGGCAAGGGCTGGGCAGCTATGGATAATAGCGCTGAGTGATAACCCTTCAAATGAGGCGCCGATCTCCAGCCATTCTAAGCTTGTGGATCGACAGCTAATCAGGAGCGTTGCCGGACTGCGAGCTCCTATTGGTTCGCAAATAGGCGCCACATTAAAAATGGCTCCTGGCCGCCCACCGCTCTGCCTGGTTATCCTCATCCCGATAGCCTAATGCATTGCAGCTTCGCGTTCCTGTTGCTTGGTCTCCCGCAGCCTGCCCGTCTGTGATCTCCACGGTGAGGGACCCGCATAACAATAAGTCTTCAGCCAGTGGTGAGTACAGTACTGTAACTGTTCATTTTTTTTAAGTGTATCTGGCTTTTACAAGGTTTTTTTGTTCTTGTGGATCTGGCTTTTTAAGTATTTTTTTATTAATGTGGATCTATCTTTTGCAATGTATTTTATGTGGATTTGGCTTTTTCAGTGTTTTTCATTTTTAATGTGGATCTGGCTTTTTACGTATTTGCAGTACTGCAGGCTTTGTTGCCCTCCTTGTAATATGGATACAAGATGCAGCACGGATGGTGTAGTGGTTAGCATTACTGCCTAACAGCACAGAGGTCGTGTGTTCAATTCCCACCACGGCCCTAACTGTGTGGAGTTTGCATATTCTCCCTGTGCTTGCATGGGTTTTCATCAGGTTCTCCTGTTTCCTTCCACAATCCAAAAATATACTGGTAGGTTAATTGGCTTCCAACAAAAAATAAACCCTAGTGTGAATGTGTGTTCATGTATATGTGGTAGGGAATATAGGGGGTCATTCCGACCCGATCGCACGCTGCACTTCCTCGCAGTGGTGCGATAAGGTCGGAAGTGCGCATGCGCGGCGTTGCCGGCGCCGGGCAATGACGCCGGGAACGAGGAAAGCGGTTGCAGTGGCGACCGCAAGAAGATTGACAGGAGGAAGGTGTGTCGGGGCATCAACTGACCGTTTTCTGGGAGTGGTCCAGCGAACGCAGGCGTGTCCAGGCGTTTTGAGGGTGGATGTCTGACATCAAATCCAGGACCTGCATCGCTGGATCCGTCGCACAGGGTAAGTAGGTATAGGACTACTCTTGTTTTGCTTAAAACTTTTAATGCATAGCAGGGCTGTACAAGTGATTGCAGCCCTGCTATGCTAAAATACACTCCCCCATAGGTGGCGTCTAGTTGATCGCACAAGCAGCAAAAAGTTGCTACGTGCGATCATCTTGGAATGACCCCCATAGAGTGTAAGCTCCACTGGGGCAGGGACTGATGTGAATGGCCAAATATTCTCTGTACAGCGCTGTGGAACATGTGTGTGTTATATGTGTATGTGTATTCGGCTAAATGGCGACATTTCAGGACCATGGGGGGTGACACCATGAGTTACCATACCGGGTGACACCATCCCTAGTGACGCCTCTGCTCCAGCTGCTGTCACGTGCTGACTGGTCTGTAAACATGGCTCTGAAAGTCCATTATAGCACATTTTTTAAACCTGTGTTTGTCAACCATAATCAATATGCCCCGTAAAGCAGTGCCACTAATCACTCACAATACCATAGCAGAATATCAGATACATAAACCAATCAGCGTCAGGACACACAGGCACCATGTATGGAACTGTGACCCTGGTGTCACTAACATTTTAGAGAGGACTCTTTTACCCTTTTCAGACCGCACAAATAACCCGGTATATACGCGGGTCACTGTGCGTTCTGAAAGGATCACTCCCGAATTCCCGTGTCGCCTGACCTCGGTAATTCAACCCAGGAATAAAGAAGGGTTATTTCTGGGTTATTACTGGATCAGGCGCAGTTTAAACAGGTTTCCCGTGTCGATGTGACCCGGTACCCGTTCACAGCATAGGAAGAGGCGGCGCAGAGATGATCTCATCTCCCGGTGCCGCCACTGCTCCGCCACCTATGATGCCACGGTTCCCGCCCCCGATGGCAACCCGACTTGGCAAATTGCCGGGTCGGGAAGCCAGTTCTTAAGGTCCAATGCCGGGTCGCACCCGGGAAGGACCAAGTTTCCAATTACTGGGTTGCGATCTGAAAGCGGTATAAGTTTTATTTTGCTCTCACTTTGATAAAAGGTTGTATTACACTGTGAACCACCAGTGCTCCAAATCACTCAGAGGGGCAGCTGTATTAAGCCTGGAGAAGTGATAAAGCAGTGATAAGTGGAAGGTGATAACGTACCTGCCAATCAGCTCCTAACTGTCAATTTACATATTCAAGCTGATTGGCTGGTGCGTTATCCCCTTGCACTTATCACTGCTTTATCTCTTCTCCAGGCTTAATACATCTACCCCATTGTTCCAAATCTGCATTGACAATTTGCAAAATTTTGGAGCAGACTTGTCCCTCACTGTACTGCATATAATATAGGTCACATAGTACCATCCCAAGGATCATCCCAATGTGTTACATTCATCTTACTTAGGAATGAGACCATTGAATGTTTGCTTGAGCTTTTTCATATCTTGTTTTTTTAATCAATGTTATTACTGCCTTGCAAATTCAAATAACAGCAATTAAATCAGGTGCACACTACACTTCAGTTCATTTAAGTCAAATTGAGTTTTAAATGTTGCTTTGCCACTCCAGCCTAGGCGTAGCACTGCATTAAAGATGTACATAGACATTTTTATTGCTTACATTGCACAAAAAGTGTTGTAAGGTACTTTGCTGCGTCCATTTGGGTGTTTTTATGGTCTGCTTCTTGGGTGATCATACCTTTTAGCTCACTGAATTCAAGAATAATTTCTAATCTATGTTCAGCCTGATTTCAAACATGTAATGAATGTGTTATTGTTCACTTAGCAATTTTGTATAAGTCTTGTACAAAACAGCTTCAGCTGAAATAACTGCATGTTGTATTGAATGTTCTTTACAGTTGTCTGCTTGAGGGAAATGAGAACTGCCGGCTCAGTGTGCTGTAAAGCAGATTCATAAATAAAAACACAATATTGAGAGGGGCATGAGGTCACTTATAGTTATGTAGATGTGATTGTAGAAAACCCTGGGGTGCTGGCTGTTGCAAGAAAAAGTGGCTACAAATTCCCACAGCCTGTCTGAGCATTTTGTACGACATGATTGCATGATAACGGTGTGGACTGATGATACTGAAACAGCAGCTGAGAAACAATACTGAAAACATTTTATGATTAATTACAGAAATATTTGTTGTGCATCGCTTTCAAGCCTGTATATTACAATGGGAGATTGGGTAACAGATGGGCTGACAAAGTCACCTACAGTAGGGCAGAGGATGACTATGTTGGGATAATTAGAAATTAGGGGCCTATTTGCTAAGCCTTGGATGGAGATAAAGTCGCAGGAGATAAAGGGGTACATTTACTAAGCAGTGATAAGAGCAGAGAAGTGAACCAGTAGAGAAATGCCCATGGCAACCAATCAGCACTGAAGTAACATCTATAATTTGCATACTATAAAATAATACAGAGCTACTGATCGGTTGATGGGGAAATATCTCCACTGGCTCACTTCTCCGCTCTTATCACTGCTTAATAAATGTACCCCAAAGCACCAGCCAATCGGCTCCTAACTGCCAGGCCACAGGCTGTGTTTGAAAAATGACAGTTAGGAGCTGATTGGCTGGTACTTTATCTCCAGCGACTTTATCTCCATCTGAGGCTTAGTAAATAGACCCTTTAGTCTGTGATCAGTGGCAAACGCAGGATTTCTAGAGAGGGTTTCCAAATGAAGTCAACAATCTCCCACTCTGCGGAACATTAGAGCAAGTGTGGGGAGAAGGATGAGAACCTAGTGACAACCCTGGACATTAATGTAAGCACCATTCTTTTTATAAACAGGATACAGAATGGAATACAGTATTAATATTTAACACTAAAGATGGTCTCTAGTATAGGCTGTATCAAACGTTTAAATAATATAGATAAGTGGCCAGGAAAAGTTAAACGTACCACAATAAATTAATGACAAATGTGGCATAATAGAACCAGTAATGCCCGTTCTAAGCACACATTCTCCCACCTCATGGTAAGACTCCTATTTCTTTTTCCTGGGAGTTACTCTATGGTCCAGTGCACTGATTGAGGACTCAGATCCACACACAGAAAACTTGGTGGAAGAAACGGCTACCACTGGGCATATGCAGCAGCTCTGCTCTGTCACTTAAACTGCATGTTGTGGTGGCAGCTCTAGTAATCATAATATATACCATTGCTATTGTCATAATTTGAGCCACTTGCCAAGAGGAGGGGGGTTTCTAATCAACCGGAAACCCCACTGTGTTTGCCTACAGTGATGATACCCAGCAATGCACAAAAGGTTATACAAGCTGAAGGGCACAGTCTCCCTCGAAAGGAGTCTCCCACAAAAAGATGGTCATGGCACTATTCCAATCCCAGGGCCTGAGTTGGACACACATGTCCTTGCAGCTGCAGTACTACAGCTGAATCTGTGCATGTCCAGAAAACTGGGCACACATATACAGGTATGTGCGTAGACTTATTTGCTTGACTCTTATATCCACCTGTATCTGGAGAAGCAGAACAGACGAGGGAAGGAGTGCAAATAAGTAGGATGAGTACTTCAAAAAAGAGTTTGGGCAGTTACTGTACTCACACATGCAGACTGTCATACAGACACATATACATCCGTGAAAGCTGTATTTGTCAGTGATTGGGCGCAGGTGCAAATGATGATAATCCTTAGCATTAGCTAACCACTTGTGATTGCATGAATATACCACTGACACTGATAGGTGCTCTTGCATACCTAAAATTTTAGTATTTTGTAAACACAAATGGTTAAGGCAGGGGTGTAAGTGTATGTGACTTGTGTACACACGGTGAGATAAATCTGTAAGATTTTTGACTATATAGTCAAAATCTTAAGGAAAGTTAGTGCACATCTCAAGGTGTTAGGCAGCTTCAGATACTGATTCTATCCCGATGCACGGCCCCGCGGGGTCGGCATCGCAAGGTTAGATGGACTTTGCAAAGTATACTCAAAATTGGCACTTAGTCAAAATCGTACATTGACAAAATCGAAAGTACAGATAGTCAAAATCTGTTCTACCTGTGCTACCAGGAGCTGGGGGAGTTCAAGGGAAATCGCATAGTCAAAATCGGGCATAGTGTACACACCAGGGAGGTGCAGTGAGGTAAAAGGCTGAGGAGGCACTGGCTAGTACCAGAACTAGATTTGCACACAATATATGAGCCAAATGGTTCATGTGGGCATTATACAAAGGTGCAGCAGTATATACTATTGGAAATTTGGTGAGTTTTGATCAGAGATGTGTGGAAATAAGAAGTAGGTAAGGCACTGACTCACCTGCCATAGACTTTTACTCCAGAGTTTTGGCAATAGAAGTGATTAGATTAAAACATAGAAGATATTTCTAACATATTCTTTGTATTTTTCATATACTTTATACAGTCAAACTCTGGATGGAAATGTTAGTATGATAGGAAAGTCTCTCTCTCACCCCACCATCACTAGTATACACCTTTACATAGCTGTGGCACAGGCAATGCTGGTGTAGACATGCATTGTCTTGCAATAGTTGCAACTTTGGACATACAGTGCTGTACAGTGCATTGCAACTTTTTTTTTAGCAACTGTGGCTCTGCATCAGCACCTCAATGTTATTAAACATTTATTTGAATATAGCACCTAATTCACCTCAAAATTCTCATTCACCACTTTTTTTTTAAATAAAAGAAATAAATAAATAGGAGGAAGGAAAGCCATAAAAAAACAACATAACGGCTTGCTACAGTACAAGCACTCTGAATGACTGTGACCTGGAATGACAGAGAGTGCCATTCGTCTCTCAGTTCATCATAAATAGTTTCCCACACTGTCCGCATGTGATTTTATAGTGGCTGAGGAAAGTACCAGTCAATTCAGCTCATAATCACTCAATAGCAGGCATTCAGATCGACCAGCTGCCTCAACTTTTCTGGTACTTTTTTCTAACATTGCATCACAAACAGAACAAAATCCCAATTATTTCACATAATTGCAGCCCCACCCCCTGCTATTTTTTTTGTAATGATTTATGACAATACAGCTTAGTGGCAGGGTTGTAATGACGAGTTTTGTAGTGATTTGCAGGTCATACCTGTTGCTCTACCCACTTTGTGGGAGAAGTGATGGCAGGTTGGTGAGTTGCCCACTGTCCCAGGATAGTGGACAACTATAGTCTATGATCGCAGCTCACCATTATTATTCTCCAGAAATATTCAAAGGTAGAAAAAAAGTGTATGTAAATATGAAACCACTGTCCTATTGGCTCATTGACCGTTACTAAACACTACAGTTCTCCATAAAAATAGACCTACAATCCTACTCAATACTTCTTCCGCTCAGTCTCCTACACCCTTCTCACATCTTTCAGTGAATTGCTCTAATGCACTTTAGTGGTGAGTAGTAGACATACTGTAGAACTGTGGTTCCATACATACAGTATGTGCTGATGGTGCTGATTCAGTATTGGAAGCAAAGTGAACAATGAGTACATTTGTACATTGTAAAAACCATATTGCACTGCAAGGGGGCATATTTAATATGTACATAGAAATTTAGAGCATGTCCTACCTAACTCAAATCTAAATTTCAGTGTAAAAGTGAAGATGTCCAGTATTTCTGAACCATGATAGGTAGATGCTGATTGGTTGCTATGACAACTTCTCTGGTCCACTTCTCCACTCTTTTCACGGATTGATATTTCAACGCCTAAATTCCACAATGACATTGTTAAAAGGAAAAACATCTTTGATTAGCTATGGAAAGGGAGCGTGTTATATATGATTACTGCTCATTTTCCAATGGTTGGATACGGCTCACTTATCTGCAGCGTCAGTTCTAAAATGAGAAGTTAAAAGTAAAAGAAAAAGAACATTGCTAAGAAAGTTTGTTTGATATCTAGCTTTGAAAATTATTCAGTCCCAGGAGGAAACCTGTGCAGAAAGTTGAAGGTGAGGTCAGTCATGCATTGTTTAAAGAGGAGAAAATGATGCTAAAAATACAGAATTTTGTTTTTAACTTAAAAATAGAAACATAGGGGTATATTTACGAAGCTCCCGATTTTGACCGATTTGGTGTTTTTTCATCAAAGTGTCATCTCGGGAATTTACTAAACTCAAATCTCGGCAGTGATGAGGGCATTCGTATTTTTTTGGAAGTCAAAGGAAAAAAATACGAATGAATACACCATCGGTCAAATACGCCTGTTATTTTATACAACTCGGTAATTTACTAAAAATTCAAATTCACAATCACTGCCGGCAATAGCCAAACACTGCCGTGAAAAAATACAAATCGTAAAAAAAAAAACAGTTTTCAAATAGACCTTTTTTTACCGTGTTCTTCTGATAGGCATGCATGGATCAGTGAGATCCGTGCATGTTTATCAGTGGGAAGGGGTGTGAAAGAGTTACAAATCTGGAAAAAAAATTGCGTGGGGTCCCCCCTCCTAAGCATAACCAGCCTCGGGTTCTTTGAGCCGGTCCTGGTTGTAAAACTACGGGGAAAAAATTGACAGGGGTTCCCCCATATTTTAACAGCCAGCACCGGGCTCTGCGCCTGGTCCTGGTGCAAAAAATACAGGGGACAAAAAGTGTAGGGGTCCCCCGTATTTTTAACACCAGCACCGGGCTCCACTAGTCAGAGAGATAATGCCACAGCCGGGGGACACTTTTATAATGGTCCCTCCGGCCCTGGCATTAAATCACCAACTAGTCACTGCTGGCCGGGGTACCCTGGAGGAGTGGGGACCCCTTAAATCAAGGGGTCCCCCCTTCAGCCACCCAAGGGCCAGGGGTGAAGCCCGAGGCTGTCCTCCCCCATACAAGGGTGGCGGATGGGAGGCTGATAGCCTTTTGTGTAAAAAAAAATATTATTGATTTTTGTAGCAGAACTACAAGTCCCTGCAAGCCTCCCCCGCAAGCTGGTACTTGGAGAACCACAAGTACCAGCATGCGGGGAAATAACGGGCCCGCTGGTACCTGTAGTTCTACTACAAAAAAATACCCAAATAAAAACAAAACACACACACACCCCGTGATAGTACAATTTTATTAAACATACATGCACACTTACACACATACATATTTACCTATGTTGACACGAAGCAATCGGTCCTCTTCTCCAGTAGAATCCACGGGGTACCTGTAAATAAAAATTATACTCACAAACAATCCTGTGTAGATCGATCCTCCTCTTTTAAAGTTTGTAATCCAGGGACTTGGTAAAATAAAAAAACGGATTACCCGAACCACGCACTGAAAGGGGATCCATGTTTACACATGGATCCCCTTTCCCCGATTGGCGGGACCCCCGTGACTGCTGTCAAAGAGGGTCCCTTCAGCCAATCAGGGAGCGCCACGTCATGGCACTCTCCTGATTGGCTGTGCGCGCCTGAGCTGTCAGTCACGCTGCGCACTGTAGATAAAATGTAGCGCATAGGCGCTCCATTGTGTCCAATGGTGGAAACTTTGCGGTCTGCGGTAGACCGCGAGGTTAAGTGGGGTCACTCTTGTGGTTGAACTGGCCGTTTTATGGGAGTGTGTGAAAAAACGCTACCGTTTCTGGGAAAAACGCGGGAGTGGCTGGAGAAACGGAGGAGTGTCTGGGCGAACGCTGGGTGTGTTTGTGACGTCAAACCAGGAACGACAAGCACTGAACTGATCGCAGATGCCGAGTAAGTCTGGAGCTACTCAGAAACTGCTAAGAAGTGTCTATTCGCAATTCTGCTAATCTTTCGTTCGCAATTTTAATATGCTAAGATTCACTCCCAGTAGGCGGCGGCTTAGCGTGTGCAAAGCTGCTAAAAGCAGCTTGCGAGCGAACAACTCGGAATGACCCCCCATGTGCAGTGCAGGTGGGGCAGATATAACATGTGCAGAGAGTGTAAGATTTGGGTGAGGTGTTTTCAAACTGAAATCTAAATTGCAGTGTAAACATAAAGCAGACAGTATTTATCCTGCACAGAAACAAAATATCCCACCCAACTCTAACTCTCTCTCCACATGTTATATCTGCCCCAGCTGTACTGCACATGGTTTTGCCCATTAGAGAAAGATTTTACTGCTGCGATCAGGTCTGAATTAGGCCCATAGAATTTAATGGAAGATAAGAGCCACTTGGCCCATCTAGTCTGACCTAAACACATGTACATCCACACACTTACACACTTGGGTTAATTTTAATTGGGAGCTAATTAACCTACCAGTATATTTTTGCATTGCTGGAGGAAACTGGGAGTACCCAGGGGAAACCCATGCAAATACAAGGAGAATATACAAACTCCACACAGTTAGAGCCATGGTGGGAATTTAACCCATGACCTCACTTCAGTGCTCCGAGGCGGTAATGCTCTGAGGTGTGGATCAAAACATTGACAATGAATAGGCTAACACCATTTGCTCTACTGGGTGAAAATGTAAACAAGGTCATAAGGGAGACAGTATCAAGGTCATCAGGGTTAAGAGCTTGACAATTTTTGTGTGTGTCATTTTGAATATTTAACCATATCTAAGCTAAATTAGTGGAAACATGTACAGTACTCTTGTGGGCTTGCTATACTTTCTGGCCACTTTCTGTAATGATTGCGCATTGTGTACAGTGTTTTTGGCCATCTTTTGTACTCACAGTGAAGCCTCACCTTCAGTTGTGTTCCTTGTACATACAGTATACTCCTATTACAGTATTTACAGGGAGAGGGAGGCGCAGTATTTGTTACCTACAGTATGCAGAATTAGTCACATGCACCTCACATTTGTGGGAACTCTATGTAAGTACCAACATGTGATCTTTTCTCAGATGCATTTTATGTTTGTGCTTAGATGCAAATTGCTTCAAAATTGCGAAAAACGTTCCCTCATTGCACGTTCTCTGGTACTGAGTGCAATTTTTCACTGCTCCAGCTCCAGTACTGAAGTCCTGCACAAAAACTTACAATCTATAGGGAAATCAGCATTCCGAGCTGGGCTGGCTGGAACCTGGGTGCTTCTGTTGGCTGCAGGAGCTCTGGCCAGGTGGTCTGAATTTGCGCCTGTACAGGCAGGGCTGTCAATAGAAATCCTGGGCCCCGATACAACAACTTTCTGGGCACCCACGCATCCCCCGCTGGAGAGGGTGTGACTACAGCATGCCCACACCTCTTTGGGGGTGAGTCTAGCACATGATACACCCACTCACAAGAGCATAGCATGCCTTATAGACAGGGCAGTAGAGAGCCTGGCTGAGCCCAAGTATTTTTCAGGGGGCACGGCCTAATCACAGGAGGCATGGCCATGCACCCTTAGGGAAAAAAATACAGATTTACTAAAAATGTTAAGCACTTCCCTGGCCACACTGCAGCCCAGCACAGAGCAGCACACTCAGCTGTGCTGCTAAGAAAAGCTGCAGCTGCTGCTTCCAGTGAAGGAGGGGGGGGGGGGGGGGACCTGGGCCCACTCTGGGCCACTCCATAAGACCTGGGCCAAGGTAATTTGTACCCAAGTGGCCAGCTCAGTAAACATTGGTGTTCGTGGGGCACCCGATGTTCGGCGCCCGCCGGCGGCTCTGCTCTTGTGCGAGCAGAGCCGCCTGCGGTAGCACCGGAGAGTGTACCTGCAGCTATAGAGTATGGACTGCGGAGATGTTGAAGGGCAGCCTGGGCATTGCAGTGCTCGCTACCCCTAACACAGAAGGCCGCCGCATCGGGAGGAGGACTGCTGCGCATGCCCGGCCGCAGCAGCTCCTCCTCCCATGCTCCTCCTCCCATGCTCCTATGCGGAGTCAGGCTGACTCCGGCCACCGCTACGCCACCACTGTGACCGAGCTACTACTCTTCTACACCACCAATGCAATGCAGAGCAGCAGCTTAAAAAGTGAAGGGGCGGCCAGGCCAGTACTATATTTTTTTAAAACAGAAAACATTAAGCAGTTTAATTAATTCAGTCTCAGCGTCCACTTTGTAATTTTGGTGGGCTGCGTGTATATGAATCTATCTATCTATCTATCTATCTATCTATCTATCTATCTATCTATCTATCTATCTATCGTATCTATCTATGTGTCTGTATAGTGTGTATGTATATATATATATATATATATATATATATATTACATACACTCACACACATACATGTAGAAGGGCACTAGTATTATCAAAACACTTGCCAGGGCGCCATCCTAAAGGCTAACAATATACATACTGTGTCCCTGATCCCAGAGACGAGGCGGCACTCCACGATCTTGATAAAGTGCAAAAAGTAAGACCGCGGAGTGCCGCCTTATCTGGGACACTATGTGTGTGTGTGCATATGTGTATATATATATATATATATTTATCTCCATGTAGTGAACTCGGCACTCACTTATAATAAAACTACAATCCTAAACTACAGTCCAGCTGTGTGTAGTTTTTGACTTCTCTGCCACTTCCCATATGCAGTGGGTGCCCGCAGCATCACCTCCTCCATACCTCTCTCCTGTTCCTGACTTCTCTGTCCTATACGCACTCTCATGTCCCTGTCCCCTCTGTCCTGTACCTGTCACCCCTCTCTCCTGCTCCCCCTGTCCTATGACTTTGGCCTGTCACTGTCCTGTACCCCCTGTCCTATCCACACTGTATTGTCCCAGTCCCCACTATCATATCCCTGTCCCCTCTGTCCCAGCGCTATCACTCCTTTCTCCTGTCCCTTCTGTCTTGTCCCTATCTTCTCTGACCTTGCCCTGTCACCTCTGTTCTGTTCCTGTCCCTCCTCTCTCCTGTCCCCTCTGTTCTGTCCTTGCTCCATCTGTTCTGGTCCTGACACCTGTGTTCTAGCCCTGTCCATGCCACCTCTGTCCTGGCCCTGTTACTTCTGTATCGTCCCTATCACCTCTGTCCTGCCTTGCCTTTTGTTCTGCCATCACTGTCCCTGTCAACTCTTACCTACACTGTCACCTCTGTCCTGGTCCTGTACCCACTTTCATGTCCCTGTGTCACCCTTTTCTCCTGTCCCATTTATTCTGTCCAGTCCCGTTTCCCTCTGTCCTAAACCTCTCTCTGTCACCCAGTGTCTTCCTGCCACCCACTATCTTCGTCACCCACTATCTTCCCGTGTCCCTCTCTCTCGCCAGTCACCGACTATCTCCGTTACCCATTTCCTCCCCAGTCATCCCCTATCTCTCTGTCTCCCTCTCCCCAACTATCTCCATGGGTGGGGGGGGGGGCACCTCGCAGATTCTTGCATAGGACATCAAATTGGCTAGGGCCGGTACTGCTCCCCCCCCTCTCTCGGCATCACTGTGTGCAGGTGAAGGACGGGCTCTGGACGGAGTAGTGCAGCTTTGGTGTGGTTGCTGCTTCTGCTACTGAGCCTACATGGTGCAGCAGGTCATTTCTAGAGGTGATCTCCTGGCGTGCAGAAGGAAGCAAGGCAGGAGATCATTGCCTGTGTGTGGCAGCAGTAAAACTATCTGATGGAGGCAGGATGGTGAGCCCTCTGTATAAAGACCTTTTATGGCGCCACATAACATTTGACGGTTGTATGAATATATATACAGTTGTGCTCATAAGTTTACATACCCTAGCAGAATTTGTGATTTTCTGGCCATTTGTCAGAGAATATGAATGATAACTCACAAACTTTTCTTTCACTCATGGTTAGTGGTTGGGTGAAGCCATTTATTGTCAAACAACTGTGTTTACTCTTTTTAAATCATAATGACAACAGAAACTACCCAAATTACCCTGATCAAAAGTTTACATACTCTGGAGATTTTGGCCTGATAACATGCACACAAGTTGACACAAACGTGTTTGAATGGCTACTAACGGTAACCATCCTCACCTGTGAGCTGTTTGATTGTAATCAGTGTGTGTGTATAAAAGGTCAGTGAGTTTCTGGACTCCTGAAACACCCTTGCATCTTTCATCCAGTGCTGCACTGACGTGTCTGGATTCTGAGTCATGGGGAAAGCAAAAGAATTGTCAAAGGATCTGCGGGAAATGGTAATTGAACTGTATAAAACAGGAAAGGGATCTAAAAAGATATCCAAGCAATTGAGAATGCCAATCAGCAGTGTTCAAACTCTAATTAAGAAGTGGAAAATGAGGCATTCTGTGGAAACCAAATCACGGTCAGGTAGACCAACAAAAATTTCAGCCACAACTGCCAGGAAAATTGTTCGGGATGCAAAGAAAATTCCACAAATAACTTCAGCTGAAATACAGGACTCTCTGAAAAAAAGTGGTGTGGTTGTTTCAAGATGCACAAGAAGGAGGCATTTGAAGAAAAATGGGCTGCATGGTCGAGTCTCCAGAAGAAAGCCATTACTATGCAAATGCCACAAAGCATCCCGCTTACAATACTCCAAACAGCACAGAGACAATCCTCAAAACTTCTGGAACAAAGTCATTTGGAGTGATGAGACCAAAATTTAACTTTTTGGCCACAATCATAAACGTTACATTTGGAGAGGAGTCAACAAGGCCTATGATGAAAGGTACACCATTCCTACTGTGAAACACGGAGGTGGATCGCTGATGTTTTGGGGATGTGTGAGCTACAAAGGCACTGGAAACTTGGTCAAAATTGATGGCAAGTTGAATGCAGCATGTTATCAGAAAATACTGGAGGAAAATTTGCACTCATCAGCCCGGAAGCTGCACATGGGACGCACTTGGACGTTCCAACATGACAATGATCCAAAACACAAGGCCAAGTCGACCTGTCATTGGCTACAGCAGAATAAAGTGAAGGTTCTGGAGTGGCCATCTCAGTCTCCTGACCTCAATATCATTGAGCCACTCTGGGGAAATCTCAAACGTGCAGTTCATGCAAGACAGCCCAAGAATTTACAGGAACTGAAGGCTTTTTACTAAGAAGAATGGACAGCTTTACCATCTTAGAAAATAAAGAGCCTCATCCACAACTACCACAAAAGACTTCAAGCTGTCATTGATGTTAAAGGGGGCAATACACGGTATTAAGAACTGGGGTATGTAAACTTTTGATCAGGGTCATTTGGGTAGTTTCTGTTGTCATTATGATTTAAAAAGAGTAAACACAGTTGTTTGACAATAAATGGCTTCACCCAACCACTAACCAGAGTGGAAGAAAAGTTTGTGAGTTATCATTCATATTCTCTGACAAATGGCCAGAAAATCACAAATTCTGCTAGGGTATGTAAACTTATGAGCACAACTATATTATTATATATATAGAATATATATAGTGTATGAGGGCACTCCTGTTGTAACTGAGTTCCGGTGCTGGTTCCAGTGTCCTACATTTGCTGCTTTTGAATAATTCACTATGTATTGGAGAGGAATTACTGTATCTATAACATCTGTGTGTGCTGGCTTAATTGCCTTACTGTCCTTACAAGCGGATATTTTTATCCCTACCTGGACCCAACTGGGTTATATATTCTGAGTAATTACTGAGGAAAATATGGGGGAAATGGGGCAGCCAGCAGCTGAAGCGCGGCTAGAAATATATGCCTGTTCCCCAAACTCAATCAAGTGGAGGCTCACAGGGCCCCAAACCAAAAACTACTTCATCTAAAAATACTGTATGGGCTCCCTTATTTCATCAGAATTTAAACTACAACAAGTATTAGAAGCAATTAATTCCAGTGAATAATGCATCTCTGAAAAAATAGGGGAGTTGCAATTTTGCAAATAGATATTTCTCTTGTGAGGCAAGATCTGCAAAATTTTCAGTGGAAAAGGTCCACAGAATACCTTCTTGCCCATTACCTAGGGGGGCCCCACCTCGCACTTTAATTGCAAAATATAACATTTTCAGGACCGTGACTCTATAGTTAGATTTGCTCGAAGTAAGGGGCCACTTGATTGCAATTAAGCGAAAGTTTCCATGTACCCAGATTTCTCAATGGAAGTGCAAAAAAGTTCACAGCAATTTAAAAACGTCTGAGAGTGTTGAATATACAGTACTCCATTCTTTATCCATCTAAACTCAGGATCATGGTAGATGGAGAGACTGTGGGGGTAATTAAGACTTGATCGTAGATGTGCTAAATTTAGCACATCTACGATCACTTTCACACACATGCGGGGGGGGGGGGGGACCCAGCACAGGGCTAGTCCGCCTCGCATGTCTGGCTCTGCCCCCCCGCACCATTACAAAAGCATCGCACAGTGGTGATGCTTTTGTACATGAAGAGTACCTCCTGACCAGCGCAGCTCCTGCGCGCTGGCAGGGAGCTACCGGTCGCTCAACATGTCGCAGCGGCTGCGTGTGACGTTACGCAGCTGCGGCGGCCTGTCCCCCGCATGGTCCGGGCACGCCTGCGTTGCCCAGACCACGCCCCCAAAATGGCAGCCCAATGCCGCTGGCCCGCCCACTACCGCCAAGCGAACGCCTCTGCCTGTCAGTCAGGCAGAGGCGATCGCTGGGCTGAGATGCCGATCGCATCTCTGGCATGCGCCGGCGCACTGAGGTGCCTGCGCATGTGCACTTCAGACCTGATTGCCTGCTGTGCGAAAATGCACAGCAGCGATCAGGTCTGAATTAGCCCCTAAATTCTTTCTAACACCGGGGAGGCTGCATCATGGCTGGACTGATGTATACAGGGAACTGGCAAATGTCGAATGAATAGTAATCAGGACCGATTCATTATTTCTATATACTTTACTATATGTGACATTATAATGCTTTGCTGCAGCCAGCATGGTTTTATAGGTATTGATATTAAAAATATGTGGATATGATGTAATTGCTACAAGTGGTCCTATAAAGATAGTTATGCAGTAGAATAATGAATTAAAAGCATGGTGCAGTTTAAGTAATGGGAGAAATACATATGCATAATTGGTTCTGGGTCAGTGATAGGAGTAGCAGGGGGTGATCTTAATGTGATATTTTAATATATCCTATAAGTAGGGATGAGCAGGTTGGGATCCCTGAGAACCGAACCCTACCGAACATCACGTCCCGAGCCCGAATCCGAGTCTGGCTCGGGACTTCCCGCCAGACTTGGAAAGCAGAACGAGGCAAAACATCATCATCCCACTGTCGGATTTTCATGGATTTTGGATTCCATATAATGAGCGGCGCGCCGGCGCCATTTTCACTCCAGTCCTGGAGATTGTAGCGAGAGGATGTGCCTCCTCAATGTCTGTGCGGGAAAGTGGTGTGGTGCGTGAGGTGGCGACCTCTTTTGTGTCATTCCAGTGCTGTCTTGTGGTGCATCAGTCCAGTGGTGATGTCTTGTGCTGCATCAGTCCAGTCACAGTGGGGGTGTCCTGTGCTGCCACAAGTCCAGTGCTGCTGTATAAGTCCAGTCCAGTGCAGTGGTGCTGTGTTGTGCTGCTATAAGTCTAGTGGTGGTGTCCTGTGCTGCTTTAAGTCCAGTGGTGCTGCCGTATAAGTCCAGTGGTGCTGCCGTATAAGTCCAGGGGTACTACAGTATAAATCCAGTCCTGTGGTGCTGCCGTATAAGTCCAGGGGTACTGCTGTATAAGTCCAGTGGTGCTGCCGTATAAGTCCAGGGGTACTACAGTATAAGTCCAGTCCAGTGGTGCTGCCGTATAAGTCCAGGGGTACTGCCGTATAAGTCCAGTAGTACTGCCATGTAAGTCCAGTGGAACTGCCATATAAGTCCAGTGGTACTGCCGTATAAGTCCAGTGGTGCAGCCGTATAAGTCCAGGGGTACTGCCGTATAACTTCAGGGGTACTGCCGTATAACTTCAGGGGTACTGCCGTATAAGAAAAACAAAAGGATTTTTCCCACGCACTCTGCTCGCTGTTCGTAACAAGTACTGTATACTATATAATAATAGAAAATTTAGAGCTCTTCGTTACATATATTTTGCAAAAAATATGATAAGCCTCCAGGCCACTTCACGGCCGCTCTATTACTAGAGGTCCCTAATACTAAGTATAAGTCCAGGGCGTGGACCCCACAAAGTCGGCTCAGACCCAACCACCCCAGGGCAGCACATCATTGACATACTATAGTGTTAATAATATGTGTTAATAAGAAAGAAGCAGGAGCTATATGTTAGAAAGTGATACAAAAATAAGGGTGTTAGTAAAATACTCAAAAGAGTAAATTTAGTGGAAAAATAAAAGTGTTACATAAGTGCTAAATAAATATTATGGCCTGCTGGCCCAAGGTAGCCCAGTCACACCAAACCTGGGGAGTACCACTCCCCAAACTCACACACAGCATAATAATAATAATTACATCCACTATGGGTCATATAATTGCTTAGTGTATGGCCCCATGATAATGGCACATACAAAATATATCCAGATTGAGAGCTAGTTTACCTGGAGTCACCCCTGTATCCTCCAAATGGCACTACAGGACCCAGCATGCCCTCTTAATGCTGGCTCCATCTATGCCTCAAAAAATGGTCATTTGACATTTGCTCTCATCCATTACCAGGTTTTCATTCCAGCCAGCCAGATTGGACAGATAAATCTTTAGGTGTGTGGCCAGCTTTAGTTTAATGCGATAGGTGGAGCATAGTGATAATAACTGCCATAGAGATGGGCTTATAATTGTGTGGTCAGCCCTGAAAAGGGAAGAGGAAGAAGAGGAGGGAAAAATGGAAAAGCGAGAGATGCACATCACCTGGGGTTTGTTTTTATAATATATATATATATATATATATATATATATATATATATTTTTTTTTTTTTTTTGGAAGAAAAATAATAGATTATTGCATAATCCTGGATATTTTGTGGCAAGATAGACGACATGGATGTCAAACATATAGATGATTAAAGGGATAAGCAAGGTCGATGTGTAATTGCTTGGACAGATACAATATAGTTGATGACATCAGGACAATAATTTAAAATAAGATCGATACAAGTGTTATGCGGAAACCGATGCGGATATGTGAAAATAGTCACCCAGTCATAATCAAAGTAATAATTGATGTTAAACACATAAGAATAAATATTTTGAAGGATAATAAATATTTATAGGCACAAATAAGCTTTGACACTTATATATATAATGATAAATACATTTTATCACTTGATATAATATTAATATAAACATAATGATATAGTTTATTAAAGTATGAATATAGTATAGATATACATAATATACTGTATAATATAGTTTAACCATAATATCTGCATAGATTTCTTCGGGGAAGAATGTGATATGTAATAATATGATAATCGACTGTTAATAATTTAAACCAGGAGAAAATACAATATACAGTCAGTTTAAGATACTTTGGAAAATGCAATGTTTTAAATGTGGGTCTTTCCTGTGTCTTTGTATGTCTTTTTTTTATTCTCTTTGGATAATTAATAAAAATAAAGAGTTTTAAAAAAAGAGATTGGGATTAGCACAGGAGACAGAGCTTTACTTATTTGTGATAGTATAGGATCAAAGAGGAGAGGTAGTAGAGTAGGAGGATAAGAAGAGCATTGATACAGTACTTCATCTTTATTTGTGGGATCAGATGAAGAGAAGGTGCCAGAGGGTTCAGGTAGTGAGTTGAGCAGGCCACTGGCTGAGGAAGAGCATACCATTTCATCTCGGATTTTTCAATCTTGTCTTTGAAGTAGGAAGCAAGATGTTGCACATGGAAAGTGACTGGTGGGTTGAGTGAGGGAGGGTTGAGAAGTGATTTAAATGTATTAAAAAGTAATTTGGGGAAAGAGGCTTGAACAGAGATGAGAGTTTCAAAATATGTTTGTTTGGCAGGATCCAGGGCAATACTATAGGACTGATAAATAGTCTTAAACAGATGGGTCCATGTTTATCTTGACCTTTAATAGAATTAACTGAGACTGGGCAGTCGGACTTAATCCCCTGCTGTAATGACTTAATCCCCTGCTGTTTTGTTCTCTGTATTGTATTGCAGCTGAGAACAATAGATGAAGGGTTTATGTTAATAAACCATGTTGTAGATAAAGGGTTTATGTCAATAAACCATGTTGCGCCTAGGCGCAGCAAACTAGCTAAGATAATCGTGGACCCTTATGTACATGAGGAAGTCGTTTGGAATACGAGAATTAAGGCACTAATGTTCAACTTTACGAGATCATTTTTGTAGGAGTCTTGTTAATTTAGAATGCCACCGTTGACATCTAGGCCTACGTGGAGTGTGATGGGTAGCTGGAGCCACTTCATCATTGGCTATTTCTAGAGTTTGATTCAAGTGTAATACAGCCATCTCATGAGAAGTGAATGCAGAAATAGGTGAGAATAATTGCTGCAGAGAGGTGGAAAGGTCTTGAAAATGAATTATTGTTAATATTTCCGTGAGTTTGAGGAGGATTTGAGGACTTCTGTGACAATGAGTTTGAAGTAATGTATGAGAACATGCAGGTAATAACTAGAGATGTGCACCGGAAATTTTTCGGGTTTTGTGTTTTGGTTTTGGATTCGGTTCCGCTGCCGTGTTTTGGATTCGGACGCGTTTTGGCAAAACCTCCCTGAAATTTTTTTGTCGGATTCGGGTGTGTTTTGGATTCAGGTGTTCTTTTTCAAAAACCCCTCAAAAACAGCTTAAATCATAGAATTTGGGGGTAATTTTGATCCTATAGTATTATTAACATCAATAACCATAATTTCCACTCATTTCCAGTCTATTCTGAACACCTCACACCTCACAATATTATTTTTGGTCCAAAAATTTGCACCGAGGTCACTGGATGACTAAGCTAAGTGACCCAAGAGGGCGGCACAAACACCTGGCCCATCTAGGAGTGGCACTGCAATCTCAGACAGGATGGCACTTAAAAAAATAGTCCCCAAACAGCACATGATGCAAAGAAAAGAGAAAAAGAGGTGCACTGTGGTCGCTGGATGGCTAAGCTAAGCGACACAAACACCTCAATATCACAGGAATTATTTGTTCTGATCAATGGTATTATTGGTCCAAATCACTGGAAAAAAATTACAAAATCACAGGAATTATTCGTTCTAATCAATGGTATTATTGGTCCAAATCACTGGAAGAAAATGACAAAATCACTGGAATTATTTGTTCTAATCAATGGTATTATTGGTCCAAATCACTGGAAGAAAATGACAAAATCCCAGGAATTATTTGTTCTAATCAATGGTATTATTGGTCCAAATCACTGGAAGAAAATAACAAAATCACAGGAATTATTCGTTCTAAATTCTAATCAATGGTATTATTGGTCCAAATCACTGGAAGAAAATGACAAAATCACTGGAATCATTTGGCAAGATCACTATAATTAATAATTCATTATAAATCACTGATATTATTTGGTAAAATCTCGCTATCTCCTGCCTAGTGAAGTGGAATCTAGATGGGATTTTGTACCGGGGACACAATAACTTCATCAATTGTCTAAATCCCATTGCACTAATGGCAGAAAACGGGTGCACGTCTAACAGCGCACTGATTATACTGAGAACTGATTATACTGATCAATCACTGATTATACTGAGCACTGATTTTGCTGCAAGATACAGCAATGGACTACTGTACTGTACTGTACTACTATACTGGTGGTCACCAAAATGCTGCACTGTACTACTATATATACTGCTCACAACAATGCAGCACAGATATGGATACTTGAAGTGACACGGAGCTGCAAGATACAGCAATGACCTACTGTACTGTACGACTATATACTGTTGGTCACCAAAATGCTGCACTGTACTACTATATATACTGCTCACAACAATGCAGCACAGATATGGATACTTGAAGTGACACGGAGCTGCAAGATACAGCAATGGCCTAATGTACTGTACAACTATATACTGTTGGTCACCAAAATGCTGCACTGTACTACTATATATACTGCTCAAAACAATGCAGCACAGATATGGATACTTGAAGTGACACAGAGCTGCAAAATACAGCAATGGATTACTGTATTGTACTACTATACTGGTGGTCACCAAAATGCTGCACTGTACTACTATATATACTGCTCACAACAATGCAGCACAGATATGGATACTTGAAGTGACACGGAACTACAAGATACAGCAATGGCCTACTGTACTGTACAACTATATACTGTTGGTCACCAAAATGCTGCACTGTACTACTATATATACTGTTCACAACAATGCAGCACAGATATGGATACTTGAAGTGACACGGAGCTGCAAGATACAGCAAAGGACTACTGTACTGTACTGCTATACTGGTGGTCACCAAAATGCTGCACTGTACTACTATATATACTGCTCACAACAATGCAGCACAGATATGGATACTTGAAGTGACACGGAGCTGCAAGATACAGCAATGGCCTACTGTACTGTACAACTACACTGTTAAAAAAATAAAGGGAACACTTAAACAACACAATGTAACTCCAAGTCAATCACACTTCTGTGAAATCAAACTGTCCACTTAGGAAGCAACACTGATTGACAATCAATTTCACATGCTGTTGTGCAAATGGAATAGACAACAGGTGGAAATTATAGGCAATTAGCAGGACAACCCCAATAAAGGAGTTGTTCTGCAGGTGGTGACCATAGACCACTTCTCAGCTCCTATGCTTTCTGGCTGATGTTTTGGTCACTTTTGAAAGCTGGCGGTGCTTTCACTCTAGTGGTAGCATGAGACGGAGTCTACAACCCACACAAGTGGCTCAGGTAGTGCAGCTCAATCAGGATGGCACATCAATGTGAGCTGTGGCAAGAAGGTTTGCTGTGTCTGTCAGCGTAGTGTCCAGAGCATGGAGGCGCTACCAGGAGACTGGCCAGTACATCAGGAGACGTGGAGGAGGCCGTAGAAGGACAACAACCCAGCAGCAGCACCACTACCTCCGCCTTTGTGCAAGGAGGAACAGGAGGAGCACTGCCAGAGCCCTGCAAAATGACCTCCAGCAAGCCACAAATGTGCATGTGTCTACTCAAACGATCAGAAACAGACTCCATGAGGGTAGTATGAGGGCCCGACGTCCACAGGTGGGGTTGTGCTTACATAAACAAATACAACAATTTTTTGGAAGGTATACCACCCTGGGCTCTTGTATTAAATGGTGAAAAAAACAATATAGCGCAGTCACTTATTCAAAAGACTTCAGTGTCTTTCCATCTGTTGACAGAATGCTTGATTTCAATTCAGAAGGATGCAGTGCATGAAATAAAGAAAAAATATATATAGTGTAACACAGTTTTAAGTGAACAAAAAAATTTCCTCGTGATTATATAACGTAATATAACTCTGTATGTGATGTTATATCCAATATTAGCCAAGGCGTACCCCACTCACTATGTGAATGATGCAAAATAAACACATCAAGGTATCTTTAATCAATGAAGAATGGTGTACCCCACTCACAATGTCATGAATGGCTTGAAGCTTATCAAGGTATCTTTCTTGTGAGATTTGGGACTTGTCTTCCGACCCAGATTGTTTTGATCCACGTATACCCAAAACAAACAAGAACGAATTTCCCAATGTGTAGTAGAGCTTTCAAAACCATATGGGATGCACAATGACTATAAGATAACGTACTTAGAATCAATATCTCAAATTTAAAATGAATAAGCGTACCCCACTCACAAGAATGGAGTGATTTCTATACACATCAAGGTATCTTTTAAAATCTTGTGTTCAGAGGTATAGAATGCGTACCCTACTCACAGAATTACGCGAGATTTGCAAAGCCCATCAAGGTTTCTTTCATTTTCAATTTCCTCTCAAGAAAAAGGCTGGATGTTCTTAAACACCATAAAAATTTATTGTACAAAAAGCCCCAAATGGTAGGGGAAAGTTCCAATAAGACAGTGAATACAATAAAATTCCAAAAAAACAAAACGACAAAATTAAAAACATGAACCATCCATGCTGAAACTCTGGGGGTATATCTCCAAAAAACAATAATTTCCTCAAGAGATTACCTGATCCAGAGTTCAGTTGTGCTTCGTGGATGGAAGAAAAAAGCTGGCTGTCCACACTCCTGTTTGTCAGTCAATGCATTTCGGTCTAAATGACCTTTTACAGCCCAACACCGTGCAGGATGTTTAGCATTTGCCAGTGCTCTTCACAGATGAAAGCAGGTTCTCACTGAGCACATGTGACAGATGTGACAGAGTCTGGAGACGCCAAGGAGAACGTTCTGCTGCCTGCAACATCCTCCAGCATGACTGGTTTGGCAGTGGGTCAGTAATGGTGTGGGGTGGCATTTCTTTTGGGGGCCACACAGCCCTCCATGTGCTCGCCAGAGGGAGCCTGACTGCCATTAGGTACCGAGATGAGATCTTCAGACCCCTTGTGAGACCATATGCTGGTGCAGTTGGCCCTGGGTTCCTCCTAATGCAAGACAATGCTAGACCTCATGTGGCTGGAGTGTGTCAGCAGTTCCTGCAAGACGAAGGCATTGATGCTATGGACTGGCCCGCCCGTTCCCCAGACCTGAATCCAATTGAGCACATCTGGGACATCATGTCTCGCTCCATCCACCAATGCCACGTTGCACCACAGACTGTCCAGGAGTTGGCGGATGCTTTAGTCCAGGTCTGGGAGGAGAGCCCTCGGGAGACCATCCGCCACCTCATCAGGAGCATGCCCAGGCGTTGTAGGGAGGTCATACAGGCACGTGGAGGCAACACACACTACTGAGCCTCGTTTTGACTTGTTTTAAGGACATTACATCAAAGTTGGATCAGCCTGTAGTGTGTTTTTCCACTTTCATTTTGAGTGTGACTCCAAATCCAGACCTCCATGGGTTAATAAATTTGATTTCCATTGATAATTTTTGTGTGATTTTGTTGTCAGCACATTCAACTATGTAAAGAACAAAGTATTTAATAAGAATATTTCATTCATTCAGATCTAGGATGTGTTATTTTAGTGTTCCCTTTATTTTTATGAGCAGTGTATATACTGTTGGTCACCAAAATGCTGCACTGTACTACTATATATACTGCTCACAACAATGCAGCACAGATATGGATACTTGAAGTGACACGGAGCTGCAAGATACAGCAATGGACTACTGTACTGTACTACTATACTGGTGGTCACCAAAATGCTGCACTGTACTACTTTATATAATATATATAGTATATACTGGTCACACAACAATGCAGCAGATATTGAGCACTGATGATCAGGATACTGTCTAGAACTCAGTCTGACACGGAGCTGCAAGATACAGCAATGGCCTACTGTACTGTACTACTATAATTATATACTGGTGGTCCCCACAATGCAGCACACTGAGCACAGATATTTGTAGCACACTGAGCACAGATATTTGCAGCACACTGAGCACAGATATTTGCAGCACACTGAGCACAGATATGGAGCTTTTCAGGCAGAGAACGTAGCCATGTCCTCTCCGTTCAATCTCCAATGCACGAGTGAAAATGGTGGCGACGCACGGCTCTTTATATGGAATACGAATCTCGCATGAATCCAACAGCGGGATGATGACATTCATCCTCGTTTGGGTTAACCGAGCAAGGTGGGAAGATCCGAGGCTGTCTCGGACCCGTGTAAAATAGGTGAAGTTCGGGGGGGTGGGTGGGGGGGGGATCGGATCTCGACGAACCGAACTCGCTCATCTCTAGTAATAACATTGTAATCTGAGAGAGGGAAAGGAGTGTTAGTGATTTCAGAAATTTAGCATAGTCTGGTGAATACAAGATCAAGGCAGTGGCCCTCCTGATGTGTAGATGAGTCAGCCCATTGGAAGAGGCTGAGAGGAGGTGAAACAGTAGTTTGGAGTAGTGATGAGCGGGTTCGGTTTCTCGGAAACCGAACCCCCCCGTACTTCACCCATTTTACACGGGTCCGAGGCATACTCGGATTCTCCCGTATGGCTCGGTTAACCCGAGCGCGCCCGAACGTCATCATCCCGCTGTCGGATTCTCGCGAGATTCGGATTCTATATAAGCAGCCGCGCGTTGCCGCCATTTTCACTCGTGCATTGGGAATGTTAGGGAGAGGACGTGGCTGGCGTCCTCTCCGTTATTGTTGAACTTGATTGTGCACTATTGCTTAATTGTGGGGAGGGCTGGGGAGCAGCTGTATAATATAGGAGGAGTACAGTGCAGAGTTTTGCTGATCAGTGATCACCAGTTATCCGTTCTCTGCCTGAAAAAAACGCTCCATATCTGTGCTCAGTGTGCTGCATATATCTGTGCTCACACTGCTTAATTGTGGGGACTGGGGAGCAGCTGTATTATATAGCAGGAGTACAGTGCAGAGTTTTGCTGACAGTGACCACCAGTACACGTTGTCTGCCTGAAAAACACTCCATATCTGTGCTCAGTGTGCTGCTTTATTGTGGGGACTGGGGACCACCAGTATAATATTATATAGGAGGAGTACAGTGCAGAGTTTTGCTGACCAGTGACCACCAGTATATAATATATAGCATTACGGTACAGTAGGCCACTGCTGTACCTACCTCTGTGTCGTCATTAAGAATACTATCCATCTAGATTCTATACCTGTGGTGCATTTCAGTTGTGCAGTTTGCTGACACAGTGACCACCAGTATATATAGCAGTACGGTACGGAAAGCCACTGCTGTACCTACCTCTGTGTCGTCATTAAGTATACTATCCATCTACATTCTATACCTGTGGTGCATTTTAGTTTTGCAGTTTGCTGACACAGTGACCACCAGTATACTATATATAGCAGTACGGAAGGCCACTGCTGTACCTACCTCTGTGTCGTCATTAAGTATACTATCCATCTACATTCTATACCTGTGGTGCATTTTAGTTTTGCAGTTTGCTGACACAGTGACCACCAGTATACTATATATAGCAGTACGGTACGGAAGGCCACTGCTGTACCTACCTCTGTGTCGTCATTAAGTATACTATCCATCTACATTCTATACCTGTGGTGCATTTCAGTTGTGCAGTTTGCTGACACAGTGACCACCAGTATATATAGCAGTACGGTACGGAAGGCCACTGCAGTACCTACCTCTGTGTAGTCATTAAGTATACTATCCATCTACATTCTATACCTGTGGTGCATTTTAGTTTTGCAGTTTGCTGACACAGTGACCACCAGTATACTATATATAGCAGTACGGAAGGCCACTGCTGTACCTACCTCTGTGTCGTCATTAAGTATACTATCCATCTACATTCTATACCTGTGGTGCATTTTACTTTTGCAGTTTGCTGACACAGTGACCACCAGTATACTATATATAGCAGTACGGAAGGCCACTGCTGTACCTACCTCTGTGTCGTCATTAAGTATACTATCCATCTACATTCTATACCTGTGGTGCATTTTAGTTTTGCAGATTGCTGACAGTGACCACCAGTATATATAGCAGTACGGTACGGAAGGCCACTGCTGTACCTACCTCTGTGTCGTCAAGTATACTATCCATCCATACCTGTGGTGCATTTCAGTTGTGCGCAGTATATATAGTAGTAGGCCATTGCTATTGATAGTTACTGGCATATAATTCCACACATTAAAAAATGGAGAACAAAAATGTGGAGGTTAAAATAGGGAAAGATCAAGATCCACTTCCACCTCGTGCTGAAGCTGCTGCCACTAGTCATGGCCGAGACGATGAAATGCCATCAACGTCGTCTGCCAAGGCCGATGCCCAATGTCATAGTAGGGAGCATGTAAAATCCAAAAAACAAAAGTTCAGTAAAATGACCCAAAAATCAAAATTAAAAGCGTCTGAGGAGAAGCGTAAACTTGCCAATATGCCATTTACGACACGGATTGGCAAGGAACGGCTGAGGCCCTGGCCTATGTTCATGGCTAGTGGTTCAGCTTCACATGAGGATGGAAGCACTCATCCTCTCACTAGAAAAATGAAAAGACTTAAGCTGGCAAAAGCACAGCAAAGAACTGTGCGTTCTTCTAAATCACAAATCCCCAAGGAGAGTCCAATTGTGTCGGTTGCGATGCCTGACCTTCCCAACACTGGACGGGAAGAGCTTGCGCCTTCCACCATTTGCACGCCCCCTGCAAGTGCAGGAAGGAGCACCCGCAGTCCAGTTCCTGATAGTCAAATTGAAGATGTCACTGTTGAAGTACACCAGGATGAGGATATGGGTGTTGCTGGCGCTGGGGAGGAAATTGACAAGGAGGATTCTGATGGTGAGGTGGTTTGTTTAAGTCAGGCACCCGGGGAGACACCTGTTGTCCGTGGGACGAATATGGCCATTAACATGCCTGGTCAAAATACAAAAAAAATCAGCTCTTCGGTGTGGAATTATTTCAACACAAATGCGGACAACAGGTGTCAAGCCGTGTGTTGCCTTTGTCAAGCTGTAATAAGTAGGGGTAAGGACGTTAACCACCTCGGAACATCCTCCCTTATACGTCACCTGCAGCGCATTCATCATAAGTCAGTGACAAGTTCAAAAACTTTGGGTGACAGCGGAAGCAGTCCACTGACCACTAAATCCCTTCCTCTTGTAACCAAGCTCCTACAAACCACACCACCAACTCCCTCAGTGTCAATTTCCTCCTTACCCAGGAAAGCCAATAGTCCTGCCGGCCATGTCACTGGCAAGTCTGACGAGTCCTCGCCTGACTGGGATTCCTCCGATGCATCCTTGAGTGTAACGCCTACTACTGCTGGCGCTGCTGTTGTAGCTGCTGGGAGTCGATCGTCATCCCAGAGGGGAAGTCGGAAGACCACTTGTACTACTTCCAGTAAGCAACTGACTGTCCAACAGTCCTTTGCGAGGAAGATGAAATATCACAGCAGTCATCCTGCTGCAAAGCAGATAACTCAGGCCTTGGCTGCCTGGGCGAAGAGAAACGTGGTTCCGGTATCCACCGTTAATTCAGAGCCAACTAGAGACTTGATTGAGGTACTGTGTCCCCGGTACCAAATACCATCTAGGTTCCATTTCTCTAGGCAGGCGATACCGAAAATGTACACAGACCTCAGAAAAAGAGTCACCAGTGTCCTAAAAAATGCAGTTGTACCCAATGTCCACTTAACCACGGACATGTGGACAAAATGAGCAGGGCAGACTCAGGACTATATGACTGTGACAGCCCACTGGGTAGATATATTGCCTCCCGCAGCAAGAACAGCAGCGGCGGCACCAGTAGCAGCATCTCACAAACGCCAACTCGTTCCTAGGCAGGCTACACTTTGTATCACCGCTTTCCAGAAGAGGCACACAGCTGACAACCTCTTACGGAAACTGAGGAACATCATCGCAGAATGGCTTACCCCAATTGGACTCTCCTGGGGATTTGTGACATCGGACAACGCCAGCAATATTGTGCGTGCATTACATCTGGGCAAATTCCAGCACGTCCCATGTTTTGCACATACATTGAATTTGGTGGTGCAGAATTATTTAAAAAACGACAGGGGCGTTCAAGAGATGCTGTCGATGGCCCGAAGAATTGTGGGCCACTTTCGGCATTCAGCCACCGCGTACAGAAGACTGGAGCACCACCAAACATTCCTGAACCTGCCCTGCCATCATCTGAAGCAAGAGGTGATAACGAGGTGGAATTCAACCGTCTATATGCTTTAGAGGATGGAGGAGCAGCAAAAGGCCATTCAAGCCTATACATCTGCCCACGATATAGGCAAAGGAGGGGGAATGTACCTGACTCAAGCGAAGTGGAGAATGATTTCAACGTTGTGCAAGGTTCTGCAACCCTTTGAACTTGCCACACGTGAAGTCAGTTCAGACACTACCAGCCTGAGTCAGGTCATTCCCCTCATCAGGCTTTTGCAGAAGAAGCTGGAGACATTGAAGGAGGAGCTAAAACAGAGCGATTCCGCTAGGCATGTGGGACTTGTGGATGGAGCCCTTAATTCGCTTAACCAGGATTCATGGGTGGTCAATCTGTTGAAATCAGAGCACTACATTTTGGCCACCGTGCTCGATCCTAGATTTAAAACCTATGTTGTATCTCTCTTTCCGGCAGACACAAGTCTGCAGAGGTTCAAAGATCTGCTGGTGAGAAAATTGTCAAGTCAAGCGGAACGTGACCCGTCAACAGCTGCTCCTTCACATTCTCCCGCAACTGGGGGTGCGAGGAAAAGGCTAAGAATTCCGAGCCCACCCGCTGGCGGTGATGCAGGGCAGTCTGGAGCGAGTGCTGACATCTGGTCCGGACTGAAGGACCTGCCAACGATTACTGACATGTCGTCTACCGTCACTTCATATGATTCTCTCACCATTGAAAGAATGGTGGAGGATTATATGAGTGACCGCATCCAAGTAGGCACGTCAGACAGTCCGTACGTATACTGGCAGGAAAAAGAGGCAATTTGGAGGCCATTGCACAAACTGGCTTTATTCTACCTAAGTTGCCCTCACTCCAGTGTGTACTCCGAAAGAGTGTTTAGTGCAGCCGCTCCCCTTGTCAGCAATCGGCGTACGAGGTAACTTCCAGAAAATGTGGAGAAGATGATGTTCATCAAAATGAATTATAATCAATTCCTCCGTGGAGACATTCACCAGCAGCAATTGCATCCACAAAGTACACAGGGACCTGAGATGGTGGATTCCAGTGGGGACGAATTAATAATCTGTGAGGAGGGGGATGTACACAGTGAAAGGGGTGAGGAATCGGAGGATGATGATGAGGTGGACATCTTGCCTCTGTAGAGCCAGTTTGTGCAAGGAGAGATTGATTGCTTCTTTTTTTGGTGAGGGCCCAAACCAACCAGTCATTTCAGTCACAGTCGTGTGGCAGACCCTAACGCTGAAATTATTGGTTCGTTAAAGTGTGGGTGGGTGGGAGGGCCCAAGGACAATTCCATCTTGCACCTCTTTTTTCTTTAATTTTTCTTTGCATCATGTGCTGTTTGGGGGACAATTTTTTTGAAGTGCCATCCTGCCTGACACTGCAGTGCCACTCCTAGATGGGCCAGGTGTTTGTGTCGGCCACTTGTGTCGCTTAGCTTAGCCATCCAGCGACCTCGGTGCAAATTTTAGGACTAAAAATAATATTGTGAGGTGTGAGGTGTTCAGAATAGACTGGAAATGAGTGGAAATTATGGTTATTGAGGTTAATAAAACTATGGGATCAAAATGACCCCCAAATTCTATGAATTAAGCTGTTTTTTAGGGTTTTTTGTAAAAAACACCCGAATCCAAAACACACCCGAATCCGACCAAAAATTTTTGGTGAGGTTTTGCCAAAACGCGTTTGAATCCAAAACACGGCCGCGGAACCGAATCCAAAACCAAAACACAAAACCCGAAAAATGTCCGGTGCACATCACTAGTTTGGAGGCATGAGCAGTATTTTTCAGACTATCAATCACAATATTGAAATCACCCATGATGATGGTGGAGATGTCAGAGGATAGGAAGTGATTGAACAACTTGTGTGTAAAGATGTGTAACTGGGCTATTATAGATTATTATAGGACTTTCTCTTGTAGGCACAATTCAGGTGTAGTGTGTTGATGCAGATATGGATTTATGCTTCTGTCCAAGTCTGCATGGACAATGCAGAGTTAGACAGAAGCATAAATCCGTTTGTGCCAAGTACAGGTTGATTTAAAAAGCTCACTGTTACTGGTTTAGTAGGGTTCAAGTACAACAGAGTCTTTACAGCCCTTCAAACAGACATCATTTGCTCACATGCTTGAAGAGTTGGTGATTGGGAAGTGAGATGCCTTCTGCTCCACTTAAACACTTTCAATATGGAAAGCATATTAAGATGAACACAAGAAAAGTAATTGACTATAATAATAAGCACACATGTATCTTACATTTATGATTTAGATAAATGAGGCTATAATGAGAAATATATTATATGCAAAGACATAGAATTTTTAAGATCTAGTATAAATAGAAAGTATAAAGATATTATACATTCTACTTACAAATATTGATTGCTCAGTGCTAGAATTTATTGATAATAATTAAGTAGACAATTTATGGCTATTACGTCTGCAAAATATGTGCACATCTAGAAATAAATACTAGACTGTGTTTGTCTAGTACGATGTGTCATTGGTTAAACATACTGTACCTCCCAATATTCAAATAATCCTTTGCAGAACTGCTCTTGCGTGAATGCAAAAAGGGCGTGACCTCATGTCCACTAGGCCAAGTCCCCTGGCGTATGATTTAGCTAAATGAGGCTACAATGAAAAATATTGTATATGCAAAGAAATAGATTTTTTAAGAGCTAGTTTAATTAAGAAGTATAAATATATAATTTCTTCTACTTACAAAGATTGATTGCTCAATGCTAGAATTGATAATTATTAAGTAGACAATTAATGGCTACTGAAATTGGTTTTATTATCTGCGCACTGAGGGTCTATCTTGTTTAGAGGGTATATCTTGTACTATCTAGGTGGCCAACCTATGTATAGTATAGTTTAAGATAAACTCAATTAAGGGCTACTACATCTTCAAATTATATGCAGATGTAGAAATAAATACTAGACTGAGTTTGTCTAGTACGATGTGTCATTTTTCAAACATACTGTACCTGCCAATATTCGAATAATCCTTTGGAGAACTGCTGCAGTGCACATGCAAAAAGGGTGTGGCCTCATATCAACTAGTCCAAGCTGCCGGTGTATGACATTTTGGAGGCGTGACAGTATGTCTCTTTTCTCGTCACACTGGGAGTGAGCCTTGCACTCTGGTGGCTGCTGGGATACCCTCAGTCTCTCTTGGCACTAAATGCATACCAGATGCATGTATGCTGCTCTGCACAGTGATGTAACTATACATTTTGTGCCACCTTGCCAAAAAGTTTCTAGTGCCCCCATGGCATTTTAGTGCCATGTACACATAATGCCTCCAGTGATGACACTTACCCATAATGTCCCCAGTAGTGCTACTTACCCAGTGCCACTTAGGTGCTTTCAAATAATGCCATCAACAGTTCTCGCCGCCACCGTCCTCCTCCTTCTCTGTTGCCGATGCTGCTGTTGTTGTTGCCGGCGCCATCTCTAGGAGGAAGACGGAAGAGCGCCCCTCCTGCCCATCCCTGAGTCTGGCGGCCATTTAAAACATGGTGCCAGCTCAGCGCCACATTTAAAAAAGGCATGTGGAAGCCCAGTCACCCCCATGCCACCTCTGGGTCTGCAGCAACTATTGCTACGCACCTGGCTCTACACGGCTCTGCAGAGTAGCATGACAGAGTAACCTGCCACCACCCATGGGACACTGCAGTCCGCAAGTGCCCAAAAAATGGGGCATTCTTGGTGAAATTGGGACATTTGAGAGGTATGGGTTAAATAAACTCCATAGAATAGATAATAAAAATAAATCACTAATAGGACATTTTAATCATCTCTATGCTTACAATGAGGATGATAAAAAAAACAAAGGAGTCTATCTCAAACTCAGAATGGAAAATCTGGTCAGACAATGATTCCCATTGACTGGGCATGATCTTGAAGTAGCCTTTTCATTAGTAGAACCAGTTGTTTTCCCAACTGTCAAACAATTAAGTCTTTGTAGTTTGACTTTGCTCATGTGTCACCAAATCATCTGCAGATCTTATTGTATATTAATTAAGCCAAGCAGCTGAAACTAGCTTTGAATGCAATATATTTTATATATAATATAAACCAGTCAGAGGTGTATCTAGGGGTCCGAGCGCCCCTGGCAAAGTAAGGGACTGGCGCCCCCCCATATTTGTAATGGTGAAGGCTGAAAAAAGCGCGTGGTCACTCAATAGTACCCCAAATTCAAATTACACCACACAGTAGTGCCCATTACTCACATTACACTGCATTACATTCATCTAAGTGTGAAGAAATGATGTATTTTGGAAGGTGAATAGTCAGAAGGTATCTATAGCCATTATAGCGGTTTGTAGCACATACATAGTCAGTGCAGGGGCTATGTAGCCTCCTGTTACGGAATGAGCAAGAAGTCGGTAATGAATGGGTTGATAATTCTAGAACTTGGTATTATTAAAGGCAACAGGTAAAGAACAACAATTCGCAGCCATAATGTCAACTGATTAGGACAGGAGCCGAGCAGCTGATATACCCAGGGCTGGCACGAGCAAAAAACTTTGGTAAGTGAATATATATTTTGGCGCCCCTTAGTGAAATATATTAGGGCATGGCTTCATATGGAAGGGGTGTGACCACAGAATAGTATCGTACCAATGCACACGGAGGGAGGCGGCAACGGTGGGCAGTGAGACAGGACGTTTATAGTTTACTTTTTATGGCACTGTGCAGCAGGCAACCCCCTCCTCTCAGCCAACAGCTGCCTAATCACCAGCAGCAGGCACATGGCACAGAAAGTACACAGCAGGCACTCACCTGAGACTGGGAGCAGAAGCATAGTGCCCAGCAGAGCTCCTATGTTCTTTCCGGCCATGTGACCCTCCTCCCTAGCTTCGTCCGCTCCGGCTCTCTCTGTCGTAGGTACATACTTGTGGGCAAGGTGATAGACGTGTGCGGTCATCCGTGCATTACACTGCTGACTGCGGTGCTTATTGCAAACATGGATGTTGTGCAGGGACTCTTCTAGCCAGTAGGTCACCGTTCCTCCTGGACTCTGCCTGCAGTGGTATCCTGCCGTCTCCCCTCACAGAACCCGCCCAGCACCGACTCACTCTCTTCCCTGCGTCTGCACTCATTCTCCCCCTGCACCTACACTCTCTCCCGAGCACCTACACTCACACCCTGCACCTGCACTCTCTCCTCTGCACTCTCTCCCTTGCATCTACACTCTCTCCCTGCACCTAGTCTATCTCTTGCACCTGCACTCTCACCCTGCGCCTACACTCCATCCCCTATGCCTGCACCTACATACGCTCCCCGACACCTACATTCTCTCCCTGTGCCTTCACTCCCTCCCCTGTGCCTGTACCTACACTCCCCTGTGCCTACAGTCCCTCCCCTATGCCTGCACTCTCTCCCCTGTGCTTGCACTCTCTACCCTTCACCTCATCAGACCTGATGCTCTTTGCAGCCGCATACTCTGCCTAATGGTAGAACCGGCATTTGATACTGTATTGCACTCTGAAAGCAGGGACATAGTAAAGGTGGGTACACACTGGACGATATATTGGGCGTTCTATTGAACGGCCGATATATCGCGTGTCTGTCGGCCAATGTGTATGGCCGATATGTCTGTGATCTCCGTCGTTCACAGACATATCGCGTCGGCCATGCTGCACAGCCTACAGCCAATATATCTGCCGATATATTGGCGCATCGCTGTGTGTGTACGGGCGACCAGCCGGCCGCCCGTACACATGCTGCGGTGGCCAGCGGTGATTGACAGCTGAACTGGGCGGATCGGGCAGTATATATGCACAGCACACTGCCCGATCCATCCATAGATATATCTGCAGACCAATTGATCTGCAGATATATCTGTCAGTGTGTACCCACCTTAAGACATGGCTAATAAAGAATAAGAATATATGATTGCTTAGAAGCAGGTAATACAGAAAGGGACTTGCCTGGGCTGTGCTATGGTCAGTGTATAAACTGTGTAAAACCAGGTGTCTCAGGCTTGGAACTCCCACTCCACCCATCATTATCCCCCCTCCTCAATTCCCTCCAACCCTCACTTGCATTTACTATCACCAGCAACATCCTGTCCTGACAGAGCACACTGGACCCTCACCCGTGACCAGATCATGCCCCGGCCAGAACGATAACAGTTTTCTCGTAACCCCTTCCCTACCAGGCAGCACAGACTATGTGCTCACGTCCTGACTAGTAATAAAGCAGCACAGCATTCACTGCACACTCGCTGCTGCTCGCCTCTCACTATCCATCACTCGTTCCTGTGCTGACATGCAGGCTGTGAGAGGAGGGAAGGAGGGGTAACAAGTAACAACTGTCAGACGATTAACCCTGCCACTACCTTATTATATTTTTACCACCACCGCTGTAGTCACAAGTTACAGCGGGTCACGCCACTCACTGTCCTCTGCTTAGCTGCCTTGAACGGTATCCGTTCAAATGGTCGACCATGTTATGGTCGACAGTCATTAGGTCGACCACTATTGGTTGACGTTGACATGGTCGACATGGACACATGGTTGACACATGAAAATGGTCGACACATGAAAGGTCGACACATGAAAAGGTCGACATGAGTTTTTTAACTTTTTTTTCTTATGGGGAACTTTTCCATACTTTACGATCCACGTGGACTACGATTGGAACGGTAATCTGTGCCGAGCGAAGCGGTAGCGGAGCGAAGGCACCATGCCCGAAGCATGGCGAGCAAAGCGAGCCATGCGAGGGAACGCGGTGCACTAATTGGAGTTCCCAGTAACTTTACGCAAAAAACGACACAAAAAAAGCATGTCGACCTTTTCATGTGTCGACCTTTCACGTGTCGACCATTTTCATGTGTCGACCATGTCGACCATGTCAATATCGACCAATGGTGGTCGAACTAATGACTGTCGACCAGAACATGTCGACCATTCATACCGGAACCGCCTTGAACATCCCGCGGCTGCTGACAAGTACAGTACACGCCTACTCTGGGCATACAGCCAATAGGCATGTAGCTGTACCAGGCAAGGTGGCTTCTGGGAGTTGTAGTTTGTTTAGTTTTTATTCACTTTGTGCGGCCGCTGGTGGCACCGCTGGGTGGCGCCCCTCCTCTGCTGGTGCCCCTGGCGAGTGCCATCCTGGCCAAAGCATAGATAGGCCCCTGAAACCAGTGTTACCAGAAAGAAATCCATTTACAAGCGTGAACATGAATGCAGATATTTCCTTGGACTGTATGAACTGAGATTCCCCAGAGCTACAGTATGAGCGATCAATGGCCCTCATTCCGAGTTGATCGGTCGCAAGGCGAATTTAGCAGAGTTACACACGCTAAGCCGCCGCCTACTGGGAGTGTATCTTAGCATCTTAAAATTGCGACCGATGTATTCGCAATATTGCGATCACAAACTACTTAGCAGTTTTAGAGTAGCTCCACACTTACTCTGCCTGTGCGATCAGTTCAGTGCTTGTCATTCCTGGTTTGACGTCACAAACACACCCAGCGTTCGCCCAACCACTCCCCCGTTTCTCCGGCCACTCCTGCGTTTTTTCCGGAAACGGTAGCGTTTTCAGCCACACGCCCATAAAACGCCGTGTTGCCGCCCAGTAACACCCATTTCCTGTCAATCACATTACGATCGCCGGAGCGATGAAAAAGCCGTGAGTAAAAATACTTTCTTCATAGCAAAGATACTTGGCGCAGTCGCAGTGCGAATATTGCGCATGCGCACTAAGCGGAATTTCACTGCGATGCGATGAAAAATACCGAGCGAACGACTCGGAATGAGGGCCCATGTTAAACAATGTATCAGTGAAGTTCAAGACTGTCTAAGTGGTTTATGTAGAAGCTCTTGTATTACAGGTATGGGTAAAAAAAATAAGTTCAACTGATTTTAAAACATTTTCCTGCAGATGAAAACCATATTTAAAATCTTTTTAATGTACTAATGTCTTGCAGACGCTTATATGTGTTTAGGAGCCAGCGTGGGTGGACATTATTAATAAAAGTTATCCTCATTGTGTCAGCATATACTTTCTTTGTTTATGAAAGTAAATTCTACATGGCTGACTTTAATAGAACAAGTACTTCATGACAATTGTGCCTTTAATGGTTCGATACAACTTAGCAGCCACGCTCTTTATTCTTGCTAAGTTTCTAAGGCAAGCCTCTATTATAAAATACATACTATCAGAGTAAATGCACTGACATATATTGTAAATCTCTCTTTCTCTCTCTCTCTCTCTCTCTCACTATATATATATATATATATATATATATATATATAGCAGCTATTTTCAATATGTTCCGCTCTGATCAGCGCAACTACTACTTCCGGCATTTGCGTTCCACCATAGGTGGAACGCATGGTACTTCCGGCGGACGTCACTTCCGCTCCATCCAGCGATATGAGTTAGCCGCTATCATGCGTTCCAGACATTGTGGAACGCATGCGACTTCCTGTTTCAGCGTGATTGCGGGCTTTATAGCCCTCTCTCTAAACGGAGTCGTTTGTTCTTGTGGTAGTTTGTTCTTTATGCATGAGTGTCTATACTGCATGTTTTATTGTTGGTGTTAAACATAGTGAATACGCTGTAGTATGGTTCAGTTGTATTCAATATCCGATAATGCAATGTTTGTGCACTGAGTGGTTATGGGTAATGCTCCAGGGTTTATACCTCTATTGTATGGATTCACAGCTCATTCTACCTTTGGCTGAGCTGCTTAATGGATGCACAGTTGCTTGTCCTGATGATGGTCCTTTGAGGACCGAAACGTCGACCTTGCACATATGCACTTTCTGCTATGTAAAAATCTTTTTGTGAGTATATTGCCTGTCAATAAAGAACCTTTTTTATCCTTCAAATGGTGAGTGCGCAATTCAAACAACTCTATATGGATGGATCTTTAATCTTTATTGGAGCACCCCACTGTTGTTTAAAGCTATAAGGAGTGCAGACATCACTTTATATATATATATATATATATATATATATATTTATAGCAAGTCCTCATAAACACATTCAGCCATGCTGAGTGAATAGAAGAGATCAGCACAACCAATAACAAGATTTATTCCACCAATTCAAAAGTGTTTCCATCAATGCTCAAACAGACGAGTCAAACATATTTCTTTAAGTAGCAGCGTTTACAAGCATGTTACCACTCTTGGAGACATTCCTCCAATACCCCTGACAGCCGTTTCGGTGTCTGCACACCTTTCTCAAAGGATGTATAAAGGTAATGACAGAAAGAGCATTTAAATAGAGAAGACCAAGTTGTCACACCTGCGTTTGAGGTGTAATCTCCACCCCTCCGTCACACTACGTTCTGCCGCTCCCGCCATCGTTCCCTGTCGCGGTCCCGGCGCCTCCGCAGTGATGTCAGCATCCGTAACCAACATACAGGGACGTGTGGCAAGGGAGCCGCTAAGGGTTCCCGGGTGCCGGAAGTTAATGGCCGGACGTCAGAGTAACCATGACTCCCTATACACAAAAACCGCTGTAATTAGAAACAATAAAAAAGGACCATTATAAAATAATGATCCATCCTGTAAATCATGGCGTGATCCATGGTGTGTAACAATAAAGCCACATAGCGAATAATAAGTATTATGATCACTAAAGTTGCCATGGTTACCAGGATGTGTAAACAGTTCCGTGATATTAATCACCAACAATAAGAAAATATTAGATATATATGATCTAGTCACAAAAATATTGTGAATTACAGCAAACAATAAATTAATAGACAGAGAAAACAACTACACAAACACACCTAATGAATCTAGAATTAAGGGTCAAACATTGTACTCGTATGTACCAATGTCTGTACCTGGGTCTAATAGCTAGCACAAAAAAACTGATATATTGAACTCTTTGTTTAGACCCACCGGGGTCATAGATTGTAGATCATAGATCCACTGGCACTCACGCTTAAGTAAAAGTTTGTGTCTATCACCTCCTCTTCGTAAAGGGGGAATATGATAAATTGGCATGAAGCTGAAGTCTTTAACAGTATGTCCTGCAGAAGCAAAGTGTTTGGCAACTGGCGGTGTATTAGTTTCAAGTTTCACAAATGCTTTCTTTAATGAGGAACGGTGCATTCCGATTCTTTCCTTCAACATACGTACTGTTTTGCCCACATAAATACGTTTACATGGGCATAAGATCATGTAGACAACAAATTTTGTCTCACAATTCATTCTATGTTTCAAATGATATGTACGGCCTGTCAGGGGATGTTGAAAACTCATTCCTGTTTGAATAAATCGGCAATTGACACAGCCAGAGCACTTGAAGGAACCCTTGGTGGTAGTTAGCCAATTTCTGCCTTGTGCAACTTTCGGGCTAATATCCGAATATGTCACTTGTTGTTTCAAATTGTTGCTCCTTTTATAGCAAAATAATGGTTTCTCTCCACAAAGCTCACCAATAACTGGATCTGATCTGACGATGTGCCAATGGTTCAGAATTGCTGATCTTAATGCACCCGATGTTATTGAGAAGGTTGTGCCAAACATCATTCTATCATGATTTAGGTTTTTGCTTTCTGTTTTTGGAGTTAGTAGATCTTCTCTTTTCAGTTTTAAACATCTTTGCTTAGCAGCTTCATTCTCTTTAGGATCATACCCCCGATCTAGGAAGTTGTTCCCCATTCTGGTAAGCGACTGTCGTAATTCAGTTGGACTAGAAGTAATTCTCACAGCTCGAACCAGTTGTGAGAAAGGGAGTCCTTTCTTCAGCGGCTGAGGATGAAAGCTAGAGGCAAGTAGTAAACTATTATTGTCTGTCGGTTTTCTGAATAAAGTTGTTTCAAAGAGTCCATCAGTACATAGAATTGATACATCTAGAAACTGTATCGTTTTAGAGCTAGCAAAATAAGTGAATCTAATAGACCCAGGTATCACATTGAGGGAGTCCACAAAGTCCTTAAGCATGGTCTCTGTCCCAGTCCACACCAAAAACAAATCGTCTATGAAACGAACATAAAAGGCAATGTACTGAGAAAATTCCTGATTGGCCATGATATGCCTTCTTTCATAGTCATACATAAATATGTTGGCATACGATGGGGCCATGTTAGACCCCATCGCTGTCCCTTTAAGTTGTAAATAAAAAGTATTGTCAAAAAGAAAATAATTTTTATGAAGAATCAACTCGATCAATAACAACAAAAATTCAGATGGTGGACCTTTGTAGTGTGGACTGGAACCAACCACCCATCGGACAGCCTGCATTCCCTCAACATGGTCAATATTTGTATATAGACTAGTAACATCAAGTGTTACTAGATAACACCCAGTAGGAGGAGAACCAAAAGCAAAAACAATTTATTAAGGAAATCAGTTGTATCTCTCAACCAGTAAGGAGTGTTTTGAACCACTGGCTGTAAATAGTAATCTATATACTTAGATATAGGCTGACACAAAGAGCCCATGGAGGACCTTTTTATCCTTCAAATGGTGAGTGCGCAATTCAAACAACTCTATATGGATGGATATTTGATCTTTATTGGAGCACCCTGCTGTTGTTTAAAGCTATAAGGAGTGCAGACATCACTTTCTATATATATATATATATATATATATATATACTGTATATATATATATATATATATATATATATATATACTGTATGTATATATATATATACTGTATATATATATATATATATATATATACTGGATATATATATATATATATACTGGATATATATATATATATATATATATACAGTACATATGGCATTCATGGATAGCACTCAGGGTCTAAGCAATTTAATAGATTATACTGACACCAATGTTGTGTGTCAACATTTCAAGGTGCAAACCGTTTTATCAAGATACCAGGTACTAAAACTACATACCTTAGATAGTGATCAACCTGTGCTCCGCCTCACCACGCTGCTGCTCCCAGCGGAGGTGTCTCTGTGTGCTCCGCAGCACTGGCGTTCTGATGGTCTCCAGGGTGTGTGGCCAACTTGTAACTGGCCATCACCATAGTAATGTTTGTGTGGAATACAATGCACTGCAGAGAAATAATACATACTGTATTAAGTATTCAAGAGCCTAAAGCAAGCAAATTGAGCGCAGGTAAAGAAACTGCTTATCAGAAAATGCAGAGCATTATATACCCCATAATGTGTATAAATAATATAAGTTACAGTACTACATTAAAACATACAACCTCTTTAGAAGAATAGGGACTAAAAACTGTATTTCACTACAAACTTAAGAGCACAGAGCCTATCACTGAAGCATACTGATACAAAGCTTTTAAAATTAAATACAAATAACATAATCAAAGCCAAACTAGGGAGCTGAACAAGTGGTCCTATATACAGTATAGGATATAAGTGATGCCCTATAAACTGATACACATGACATAAGTGGCATGTTAGGACCCTGAATGAAAAGGAATAGGTTATGGATAAAATAGGCACCAAGGAACCTCACTCAAGAAATCTATCTCAGAATCCTGTTATCAAAAAGACGTAAATGATAACAAATAGGTTATGGATAAAATAGGCACCAAGGAACCTCACTCAAGAAATCTATCTCAGAATCCTGTTATCAAAAAGATGTAAATGATAACATTTCATTCAATCCCTGTGAATTGACAGTCTGTAGAGTATGAATCCATAGCACATCTCGATGGAGCCATGGCCAGATTAACAATGGGGCGGGTGGAGCTGCAGCTCCAGGCCCCTCATCAAAATAGGCCCACATCAACTGCTCTGCTAGTCTGCTGTGGTAGACTGGAAAAGAATTGTTTTCAGCTATAGTCTGCTGCAGCCTGCCTGCCAGTGGCCGTCCAAAGCCCCGCTCACTGAACCTCCATTGAGATGCCAACCCTCCCCCCCAGCCAATTGGGTTCAAACACTATAAGCATAGAGGTGGAGCAAAAGACTTCACTAGCCCTCCCCATGCCGCACAGTGTCTTGGCGTCTCCACCTCCAGCACACCAAAGATCAGCTGAGCTTGTGCAGCCCCAGCTCTGTAAAGGCAGCCTGGCTGGATGAGTAGTCCAAACACTAATCAGTAGTCCTGCAGTGCATCCCTACTTAAAGGGATGTAGTGTCCCGCTGGCTGCTGCTGATCACTTTCCTTCAGCTAGAACACGAGACAGTGCTGTAACATGTACCGTAAAGTATGCAGGCACTTACAGAAGATTTTAATAATAACGTCTTTTAAAGCAGTTTCATATATTTTGCAGACACAGTCACTTTTTTTGAGTGCCGCCACAGATAATCAGTGGGACAATACTCAGGGTTTTAATTACATGAAAATAATGTTTCTGTGTCAGTGAGATTATTAGTATACTGAGGTATCTTGTCCTTATTAGGCCATTATTAGTTGTTGTTGTTGTTGTTGTTGTTTTTGTTATAGTTTTCTTTTTTTTTCACTAGTTCATATGTTTGTTTTTTGCCAAGATCATTATATTGTTCTGACCTCTAACTTTCCCCAAGGCATTTACATAGTTTGTGAGGTTGAAAAAAGACAATCCGTCTGTCGATTTCAACCTATTTGTGTTCTCCTACTCTGTATTATTTTCAGGAGTAATTTTATCTGTTGTTAAAGTTGGCCGTTGTGTTGTATTTCCTCATTTTATTATAACTATGCTACGTGATCTATCCACCATGACCCTATATATCTTTATCCATTAGGAATTTATCTAGCCCATTCTTAAAAGTATTGACAGAGTCTGCCATTACTACTCTCTCAGGCCAGGAATTCCAAACTCGTATTGTCCTTACTGTGAAAAAAAAACTTTTCGCCTCTGTGTGCGGAATCTCCTCTCCTCTAACCTAAATGGGTGTCCATGTGTCTTCTGTGTTGGTCTTAACAAAACAGATCCCCACAAGCTCTGTGTATTGTCCCCTTAAATATTTAAAAATGTTGATCATGTCCCCTCTTAATCTCCTCTTTTCCAGTGTGAACATGTCAAGCTTTGCAAGTCTTTCCTGGTATTCCAGCGTCTCCATCCCCTTAATTAGTTTGGTCGCCCGCCTCTGAACCTTTTCTAGTTCCAGGATATCCTTTTTATAGTAAGGTGCCCAAAACTGCGCGCAGTATTCCAAATGGGGCCTCACTAGGGCTTTATATAGCGGGAGTATAACACTTGCATCAATACCCCTCTTTATGCATGCTAGTACCTTGTTTGCATTTTTTGCTGCTATCCTACATTGGGTGCTGCTGCTAAGTTTGTTATCTATGTGAAAAACTAAATCTTTTTCCAGTACGGAGTCCCCTAAAATCATCCCATTTAGTATGTAGGTGTTATTTTTGTTCTTGCTACCAAGGTGCATCACCTTACACTTGTCTGTATTGAAACTCATTCTCCATTTTGCTGCCCATGATTCCAGTTTAAATAAATTGTTCTGGAGAGACTCAGCATCTCCCTCCGAATTTATAACCTTACATAGTTTGGTATCATCTGCAAAAATTAACACCATGCTCTCTAGACCTTCTGCTAGATCATTAATGAAAATGTTGAACAATAGTGGTCTGAGTACAGACCCTTGTGGCACACCACTTAGTACTTCAGTCTAATTTGAAAATGTTCCATTTACCACAATGTGCTGCTCCCTATTATCTAACCAGTTACTAATCTAAGTGCATATTCTGCTCCCTAGCCCTAGTTCATGTAACTTATAGATAAATCTCATGTGTGGTACTGTGTCGAAAGCTTTAGCAAAGCATAAAAAGATTACATCCACCACCTTACCCTGATCAAGGTTCACACTAGCTGTTTCATAAAAGCCCAGTAAGTTTGTTTGACATGATCTATCCTTCACAAATCCGTGTTGGTTCCTAATAATAATCTTTTTGGCTTCAAGGATCTTCTGTACACTATCCCTCAGAATGCTTTCTAGCACTTTCCCCACTATAGATGTAAGACTAACTGGCCTATAATTGCCTGGTTCAGGTTTACTTCCCTTTTTGAAGATTGGCACTACTTCCGCTATACGCCAGTCTTTGGGAACCGTGCCTGACGTAAGTGAATAATTGAAGATTAAAAATAGAGGTCTTGCTAATTTGGAGTGTAGCTCCATGAGAACCCTTGGATGAATACCGTCTGGACCAGGTGACTTATTAATCTTAATTTTTTTCAATCGGTCACAGACTTCCTCCTCACTTAAATAAGCACTTATCAGTGGGACATTATCTTTATTGGGGTTGGGTGTTAGTTCATGCATCTGGTCCTCTATTGTAAATACCTATGAAAAAAAACTTGTTTAATGCATCCGCTATGTCGTTATCATTTTTATTAAGCCTCCCAGTTTGTCCTTTAAAGGGTCTATGCTCTCCTTCTTTAATCTTTTTGCAGTTGATATATTTTAAAAAAAATAAAGGGTTTGATTTACTTTCCTTTACTACTAGGTTTTCAGTTTCAACTTTAGCCATTCTTATTTCATTTTTGCATATTTTGTTGCAAACCTTATAGTACTGGAATGACTCCGCCTTCCCGTCTGATTTGTATTTTCTGAATGCTCGCCTTTTTCTGCCCATTAATTCCTTAATATTTTTGTTAAGCCACATTGGTTTGGAGTTTTTAGTCCTTTGTTTGCTGCCCATGGGAATAAATTTACAAGTAATCTCACCGAGCAGCAATTTTAATGCCTCCCATTTCTCTGTAGTGTTTTTTCCTTGAAACAAAATTTCCCATTCAGTGTCCCTTAAAGGTTCTCTCATCATGTCAAAGTTGACTTTGCTGAAGTTCAGAGTCCTAGTTGAACCTATATAGGACTGCTTATGAAAATATATATTGAATGTGACCATATTGTGGTCGCTGTTTCCTATGGGCTCCCCTACTATAATATTTGCTATCAAATCCTCATTGTTTGTCAATAACAGGTCTAAGATTGCGTTGTACCTAGTTGGTTCCTCGATTAGTTGAAGTAAGTAGTTATCATTCAGTGTATTCAAAAACATATTACCCCTAGCAGTATCACATGAATCGTTTGTTCAATTTATCTCTGAATAGTTAAAATCTCCCATCACTATTATATCACCTACTCCTGATGCTTTATCAATTTGCTTCAGCAACTATTCCTCATCAGATATATTAATGCCAGGAGGCTTGTAGCATAGCCCCACTACTATCTTTTTATTTCCCTTTCCCCCGCATGTAATTTCTACCCATAATGTCTCAACAGTGTTTACAGTTTCCTCATGAATATCCTCCCATAAATCAGGTTTTAAAAACGGCTTTACGTAAAGATATACCCCTCCACCCCGTTTGTTTGATCTGTCTCTCCTGAACAGCGTATAACCCTCCATATTAACTGACCAGATTCGTCCCACCAGGTTTCAGTAATGCCTATAACATTGTACTGATTGCTTGCGGCAAGGATTTCTAGTCCCCCCTTTTTACCTGTTAGGCTTCTAGCTTTTACATACATACAATTAAGATAAGTATTTCCCCTTGTGCTAGGGACATCATTTTCTGTATACAGTAATGGTGACCCATAATTGTCACTAGTCAGTGATTTGGCGATACCCTTGGTAATACCCTTATTAGTACCCATATTAATGGCCGTCGAGTCTGCTCTTTCCCTTCCCCCTTCTCCACCCCCATTTGGTTCACTACCACCATCTTACTATTCTCACTGCATGACCAGTAGTTTCTAACTTCACCCTCCCCCCAGGCACCTAGTTTAAAATATCCTCCAACCTTCAAACCATCCTGCCCCCCCAGCACCGCAGCCCACTCCTCGTTCAGATGCAATCCATTATTACAAAAAAGATGGCGCCTGACTGAGAAGTCTGCTCAGTGTTCCAGGAACACAGACCCCTCTTTCCTACACCAGACCCTAAGCCGCACATTTACCTCCCTAATCTCCCTCTGCCTCCCTGGGCTAGCGCATGGAACGGATAATAATTTGGATAATATTACCTTAGATGTCCTTGCCTTAAGTTTCTTGCCTAAGTCCCTATAATCTTTCTTAAGGACATCCAACCTTCCACTAACTTTGTCGTTGGTGCCAACATGCACCAAGATCGGCGAGTCGTTCCCAGCCCCTCCCAACAATCTATCTACCCGTCCACGATGTGCCACACCAGAGCACCCGGGAGACAACAGACTGTACGGCGATCATGGTCCCAGTAGCAGATTGCCCTATCTGTCTTCCTGATAATAGAATCCCCTACCACCACAATCTGACTAGGTACCTCACTATCTTTTATCCCAACTGTGCCAGAGGGACCTCTCCTCTGGTTGCTAGAGGGAACAGTCTTGTCCGGCACCGTCATTTCCTCACTACTAACAATGTTGACCTGTTGTACCTGTCAACCTAATACATGGCGACCATATGGGGGCGACCTATTGACTGTGGACCTAATGACTGTGGACCTATCTTCCAGAACCCATATCCAGTGTGTCCCCATAGCCGTCTCCCCCGTATCTTCTGCAGCTGTCCCTGCAGCCCTCTCCCTCCTACAGCTGCTCAGTGTCCAAGCAGCCCCCCCCCCATATTGCCTGTCAGTGTCCCCTCCCCCAGCCCTCTCTCCCATTAGCATGCTGGTGTTTCATTAGTCATGCAAGCTGTGCAAACCGGAGGTCGGAGAGAAGGAATACGGAGAAACTGGAGAGCCAAAGGCAGTGGAGACACAGTGGGGAGGGATCTAAAAGATCCCTCTGTTGCAAGCTTGTGAAGAATATTTGGGACTGTACACATCTCATGATGGAGCACAGTAACACTCACAAGTTTCCCCCCAAAAATGCTTTATTTTTAGACTTTTTTTTAGACTTGATGAATGACATAATTTCCACTAAAGTAAGGGGACTGTGGAAATTATCGGGAAAGAATTATAACAAGGAGATATCAGTGATATCTCCTGCATTACACTGTTAATGAATGGGCCTGACACTAATGTTCACCTGCTGTTGTAGAAATTAAGTGATGAAAAATAGACGCCCAAGAGAGAGTAAGGAAAGAGAGATGTAAAAAAAAAAGAGACAATCAATTAAGGAACAGTATTGATGGGAATTATGTAGAAAAAAACATCTCTAATGTTTTGGAAGATAGGATAAAGATCAGTCTTCCCGATCTTCAGTCCTTAAAGCACACTAACAGTACAGGATTTAGTATATCCATGCTTGGGCACATATGGTTAAATCAAAATAACTGAGGTACTAATTAAGTCATCTGTGCTCAAATATGGCTATTCTTAAAACCGTGACCCTCATTCCGAGTTGATCGCTCGCTGCCATTTTTCGCAGTGCCGCAATCAAGTGAAAAAACGGCAATTCTGCGCATGCGCATGGTACGCAGCGCGCATGCGCTAAGTACTTTCACATAAAACTTTGTAGTTTTACCCAAGCTCGAGCGACGTTTTTCAGTCGCTCGAGTGTTCGTAGTATGATTGACAGGAAGTGGGTGTTTCTGGGCGGTAACTCTGCGTTTTCAGGTAGTGTGCTAAAAAACGCAGACGTGCCAGGCAAAAATGCAGGAGTGGCTGGAGAAACGGGGGAGTGGCTGGCCGAACGCAGGGCGTGTCTGTGACGTCAAAGCAGGAACTAAACAGACTGCAGTCATCGCAAGGTAGGAGTAGGTCTGGAGCTACTCAGAAACGGTATGACATTTTTCCTGCGCAGTTCTGCTAATCTTTCGTTTGCACTTCTGCGAAGCTAACATACACTCCCAGAGGGCGGCGGCTTAGTGTTTGCACTGCTGCTAAAAGCAGCTAGCGAGCGATCAACTCGGAATGAGGGCCCTTATCTGTTAGTGTGCCTTAAGGGCCATTTTTGGAAAACACTGCCATAGACGTACAGTATGACCGTAGTAATTCGTTATGAGAGAATAATTTTTAGGGAGGGGCAGAGGGTGGAAAATTCCAGTCCATAAGCTCATTCAGAAATTCTGTCAGAGAGCTCAGTAAAAGAACCAGCAGAAAAAGAGTGGTCTTAAGACCTAAACACATTAAGGAGACTGAAAACAGGTTAACTTATATTGATATTTTTAACCAATCCATTAGATCATTAATTCAATTCAAAATTAAATCTTTTATCACAGGGTTTAATTTTTAGTCCCAGTACAAATCCTAATCTATTCATATTTTTTCCGTAAATTGAATAGATTTGTATATTTGATACGAACATTCGCTACCTTAGCAAATGTTATTTTGCCTGTTACCATTTTAAAAAGAAAAAAATTAAAGTGACTTCGATTGTGCTTGATGATGATTCTTTAGAATGCATAACGACTCTAGGAGATACTGTATGTAGGATGAAGGTAATAATCTATTATAATAGACAAGTAAGTTATGATTTCATGTTACTCAAGATAAATAGATCAATATAGGTCTTTATAGGACCATATTTAAAATGGCGAAATGCCAAGTGTGGAAGCAATCAGGAACACATTGAGAAATGATGATAGGATCTCAGAGATATTGTGTGAGTTTCTCCTGGATGTACTGTAGTCTATTTTAATCTTTACTATTTAAATTAAATGTGAAATGTATGCATAATCCTCCCACCTACAGTATTAATTGAGACACATTTGTATTAATAATTTATGGAACGTTATAGAATACCTATGGATTCCAGCAGCTACTTGCACCATGCTAGCGACTTTTATAGACAATACCCCTTTCAGACCAAATTTATAACCCTGGTTATTGGCAGGGCCACCAGGAGAAAGGGTCTACCCTGATTGTGTTACCTGGTAATCCGACCCTGGTAGCTACCAGGGTTGAAACCAGCACTGACCTGGGTAGCCTGTGACGTGAAAGGTATCATCTGACTCGGGTCTCACTAAAAGTATTCACAGAGTCAGATCCTTTTGCTTGGACCTGACAATAACCCGGGTACAGCCTGTGGTGTGAACACAGTTTCAAGCAGCTGGACATGGCTTGAAACCATGTTTAATAACCGATGTCAGACTTTTTTTGGTGTGTAAAGCATGTGAGTTAAATTATTATAAATAACATTTTTTATAAAGGTGCCACAAGTGGTCTGCAGTGCCGTACATATGGCAACAGAAGGATAGTACAGGGTACACAGAACATTGCATAACAATACAGTAACCAACACATAAACAAAGCACAGTTAACAATTAGCACCACAATTCTCAAATCACAATACAGCTGGGAAACAAGGTGAGTGAGGGAGTATCCAAGGAAGGTTGGAATCTGTCTCCAATAATGATGGCATGAATAGCAGAAGTAGAGCTGCTGGAGGAGAAGAACAGCTGTTAGCAAGAGGAATTCTGGGCTAAACTTCCACTGAGTAGGTGAAGGTTTTCATTTAAGTACTAGAGAAGAGAGCTGTGAGAACAGAAGGGATGAAGATCATGCTGCTAGGAGCTTACAATCTAGGGGAGAGAGGAGACTGACAAATTGCATGAGGGATTTAGACCTGAGAGTAGGAGGTAGGTGAGGTATAGATGACTGAGGAAGTGTATGAGGGTGGGAAAGTGACCTGGTGACAGTTATGTGGTGGAAGTGTACACTTTGATAAACAGCTGAGTTTTCAGTGTGTTTAAAGCTATGCAGGGTTGGAGAGAGCCTGATGGAACACAATGAGCCTATTCTAGTTAAGGGTGCCGCACAGGCAAAATATTGTATTTGAGTGTGAGATGCAGTTACCAGGGTAGAGGAGAATCAGTGGGCATTGGCTGGCCAGAAAGGACAGGAAGGTGTATGTAAGGTGTATGTAAGGAGATGAGCCTGAAGATGTAGGGAACAGTGGAGTTAGTCTTGTATGGTCTTGTATGTGAGTGGGGAGGAGTCTGAAGAGCATTATGTAGGGAAATGGGAGCCATTGCAGGTTTTGGCATAGGGGAGTGGTAGATGTGAAACAGCAGGAAAGGAAGATTAGTCTAGCTACCGTATTGAGAACAGATTGGAGGGGAGCAAAATGGGAACATGGGAGTCAGTGATAAGATGGTTGCAGTAGCTGAGTTGAGAAATAATTAGTGAGTTAATAACCAGTTTGGTAGCATTCTGAGAGAGGAATGGCCTGATGCGAGCGATGTTGCATAGCTGGAACTGACAGGATTGAGCCAGAAAGTGAATGTGGTGGGCAAAAGAGAAAATCAAACGTATCCTCTTATGAGAAACTGCAATTTAGGTGAAGATTTGACATTTCAGATGAAAAAATGGATTCAGATGAAAAATGGAGTCTGAAATATTATAGAAAAGGCTAAATCTCAAGCTAGAAAAGGCTAAAACTCAAGCTAGGTGTTTAGAGAAGAAGTTAATATTTATTCTGAACATGCATGGAAAGAATCAAAACAGACATGCTGTAGGAGAACCCAATAAGGATTTTGGTCATATGTTTTTTTTCGACAATGTAAGTCTTAAAAATATATTTTTAAAACTATGATATGAAACAATCTTAAGACATATAGAGACAAGCTAATACTCAGTATTACTATTATAACCATCAGAATTTGAGCTACACAATAAATAATTATTAACGGAGCACAATATTGAATGCATCCTAACCAAAATAGCTCACATCTAGAGGGAACTCTAGTATGTTGGCAAGCGGGTGGTGATGTACTATATTTATAAGAAACAAGTGAATGATATTGATTCTTTCATGCCACAGGGAACAACCACATCCAGCTTTGAAATCCAGTATGTTTCCCTACGCATTAGCTTGTCTCTATATGTCTTAAGAAATTTCTTTATTGATTTGAGTATCACATGTACTATATAAGCTGTCTAGCGCTGCTGGACATGAGAGCTCCGCTGGCGCGTACACGTGTGAATAATTGCGTTTGGTATGAATTTATGTACTCAATTAATATAAGTGTTGTGTTTTGGATACTTGCTACGATACGTTTACTATGCTCATTGTGCTGAGATTGCTGTACTATGCCATTCAGGCACTTGTTGAATATGATGCTATGTACGGTTGCTTAGCAACATTTGCGGTGATGGTCTCATCATGGTGTGCGGCGTAATGATGTCACCGGACGCAACGGAGGCGTGGTGATGTCATTGGATACGGACCGATCAGGGGCAGCAGCAGCTGCACTGATTCACATGGTGATGGTGTTGGGTATATTAAGGTAAGATTGTGAGTTGTTTGTTATGCTCTTGAAAACAGTTGATAAACTGAAACGTTGACCTTGTGCCTTTGCTGCCGTTGTTATTATTCTGTGACTGTATCCTGAGTGCCGCATCTTGGACGATATTTCTACTTGCTATTTACGCAGTTACCGGATCAAGTTTCCTCAGGTTATGTGAGTGCCGGACCTTCTCTATTTTGTGTTTTGGGATTGTTTTATCTTGCTGTATATTCAGTCTATCTAAACTATCTATACAACTGAACACTTACAAAAAGGATCTCATTAAGTTCAAACAAGAAAAACTGCGGAAAGTTGAGATGGTCTACGAGAGATATCAAGTTTACAGATGGATCTCAGGGGGTCAGTCAGAATACGGACGGCGCAAACCATTTTTCAGGTGTAATTATCCCAGAACACAAATGGACACTGATTCTTCCCAGGAAAATTTGAGTGATGCTGATTCAAATAAACATACCTCAAGGAGACAACCTTTAGGCCCTTTAAGGGTTACCACCCGAAACAGAGGTCCAATGTCACGGGGCGTAACACCAGGAGAGGGAAGCAGAGACAGAGGGGCAAAACGTGGAAGACTCCCTTACCCACAGAGGAAATAGTGTTTTATTTATCGTCAAATAATTTATCTACAAGTGAACTAAGTGTACTCCGCAAGGGCCTGTCTTTTATTCCATCCAACACTCACAATGATTTTAGATGGCAAATTGACAAATATAAACTCCATCGTCAATTTAAATTGAGTTTTTTCACTAAAATAAGAGCCCATTGAATGATACAACTGGGGTGATACCTCCGCAGCTTACACAGTTTTGAGAGAATTCCACATTTGACCCCATATCGTTAAATGCATCTATTAAGACGTTTATAAGATCACTAGATTATGAGGTGAAGAGTACGGTGAAAAAGGACTTGAATGTACATCCTAATCTTTCTCCATTGGAAAGACAAGCACTGAGCACTTTAGCCAATAATACTTCTTTGATTATTTGCCCATCCGATAAAGGCGGGGCGATCATCTTACAAGATACTGCTGACTATGAGAGTGAGATCTATTGTCAATTAGCGGACACTACTGTTTACAAAAAATTGAAGGGTGATCCCACTCCGTCCTTTAAGAAACAGATATTGGAAATTTTGACTTTAGCTCATGATGCATCATTGATTGATGATAATGTTTTTTCGGCATGGGTACCCTCCCACCCAGTTACCCCTATACTTTATACAATTCCAAAAATTCATAAGGGGATAAGCCCACCCCCTGGGAGACCAATAATTTCGTCCCGGGGCTCCCTCTTCCAGCCAACATCGGTCTGGATTGATTCAATACTTCAGCCCATAGTTCAGAAGCATAAATATTTCCTTCTAGATAGCACTATACTACTAAACAAATTGGAACAACTTATTGACATACCAGATGATTTATGGCTAATTACTGCCGATATGTCGAGTTTATACTTTATATACAATAATTCCACATGCTATGGGGATCTCCGCAGTAGGAGACATTCTGAGGAGTGATGGTACCTTTGTACTGTGTCATACTGAGATTATCCTGTTGGCACTTAAAATGATTTTGAAGAGTAACTTTTTCATGTTTGATAATGTGTACTATCTTCAATTAACTGGCTATGGGGTCCTCAGTGGCCCCTGCTTACGCAAATACACGTTTATGTTCCAGATTGAGGAATCCTTGTTTTTTAGAGACCATGACATTACTTCCAGTATCTTATTCTACACCAGGTTTATCGATGACCTCCTGATTTTTTGGAGAGGGTCACGTGATAAATTTGAGGATCTAATAGAATCCCATACTTCAACCAACAGTCCTGTAAAGTTCACCTACACCATGAGCCAGGACGTTATCGATTACCTTGATGTACGAATTTTGATACATAACAACATGTTAGTGACTACATTATTCACTAAGACTACCGATAGAAACTCATTGCTTGACTATAGAAGTTGTCACCCACGGAGCCTTAAGGCTGGGTTGCCTTATTCCCAGATGCTCCGAGTCCATAGACTCAATAGCAACATCGACAGAACTATGGCCCTCATTCCGAGTTGATCGCTTGCTGCCGGTTTTCGCAGCGCAGTGATCAGGTGAAAAAACTGCATTTATGCGCATGCACATGGTACGCAGCGCACATGCGCTAAGTACTTTCACACAAAACTTTGTCGTTTTACAAAAGCTCGAGCAACGCTTTTCAGTTGCTCGAGTGTTCGTTGTGTGATTGACATGAAGTGGGTGTTTCCGGGCGGCAACTCTGCATTTTCAGGGAGTGTGCTAAATAACGCAGGCGTGCCAGGCAAAAACGCAGGAGTGGCTGGAGAAACGGGGGAGTGGCTGGCCGAACGCAGGGCGTGTTTGTGACGTCAAAGCAGGAACTAAACAGACTGAAGTGATCGCAGGGAAGGAGTAGGTCTGGAGCTACTCAGAAACGGCATGACATTTTTTCTGAGCAGTTCTGATAATCTTTCGTTCGCACTTCTGCTAAGCTAAGATACACTCCCAGAGGGCGGCGGCTTAGCGTTTGCACTGCTGCCAAAAGCAGCTAGCGAGCAATCAACTCGGAATGAGGGCCTATATGTCAAATAGATGCTATGATTGAGAAATTTGTACAGAGAGGCTATAATAGACAACATCTAGTGGATACTAAGTCACTTGCATTGGCTGTCAACAGATGTGCTTTACTTAATCGGGGCCCTAGAGATAAATCTATTAAGAAGCTTCCTTGGGTATCCCAATATACGACGGCCTCACCAATGGTACGCACTATCTCAAATAAATAATGGCCATTAATCACTTATCCAGAGATTGGTCTCACTGATACCTTATTAATGCCCTGTTACTCAAGGGGGAAAAATTTATGTGATATTCTTGTCAAAACTAATTATAGTTCGAAAAAATCCCCTAGAACAAGTCATTTTTTGATGAACAAAAAAACGGGTTGCTTTAGATGTGGATGTGTGACATGTGGCTTTATGGTTGCCGGTGATACATTTAACCATCCCCAGACTGGTAAACCGATCAAAAATAAACAGCATCTTACATGCAATAGTTGTTTTGTTATATACCAACTCATGTGTCCATGTGGACTCTCTTACATTGGTAAGACACAAACAAAGTTTAAAGAAAGGATGGCGAACCACCGCCATGCTAATAGGTTAGCATTGGTGAGTGGTTCAAGTGATCATCCCGTCGCAAGACACTTCAATGAGAAAAAGCACCCACTATCCACTTTGAGATACAGGATGACTGACCTGACTTTTGAAGGATTCTATAGTTGGGGCCTCTCGCACTGTGCGGGGAAGTGAGTTCCATAGAGTCGGAGCCGCATGGCTAAAAGCTCGACCCCCAGATGAATTACGGGATATTCTAGGTACTGCTAAAAGTCCTTCATCTACAGATCACAGTAATCGAGTGGGGCAGTATGGGGTCAGTAGCTGCTTCAGGTACCTTGGGCCCTGGTCATGTAGTGCTTTGAAACTCAGTAAGCCAATCTTGAAGATGATTCGCCATCTTACAGGCAGCCAGTTAAGGGAGTAGAGTATGGGTGTTATGTGGCTAGAACGGGGCTGGTCGGTTAACAGCCTGGCAGCTGTGTTTTGCACCAGCTGTAAGCGGTGCATTTCTTTTGCTGAGAGACCAAAGTAGAGGGCATTACAGTAGTCTAATCGAGATGATAAAAATGCATGGATGACTTTTGGCAGATCATCTGAGGGAATTAAGTGCTTGATTCTGGCTATGTTCCTCAGGTGAAAGAATGAGGATTTGATTGTGGCTGATATCTGATGTTTAAGTGTCAAGCCACCATCCAGGACGACGCCAAGATTCCACACACGATCAGTGGTTTGTAATTCTGAATCCCCGAGTGTAAGTCCAGTTGGTTGGCTATGCTGCAGTCTTGTCCTTTGATGTTGCGGTCCTATCATAAGGACCTCTGTTTTATCCGGGTTCAGTCACAGCCAACTGGCACTCATCCACTCCTGGAGTTCATCTAGACAGTCATTTATGGTTGCTATTGGGTTATCAGTGCCCGGAGCAAAGGACAAGTACAGTTATGTATCATCTGCATAGCAGTGGTAGACTAGCCCATGGCGACTGATTATTTCACACAGCGGGAGCATGTATACTGCAAAAAGCATGGGGGATAGTATAGAACCTTGTGGGACACCACATGGCAATGGCATTGGGGGTGATGAGTATAATCCAGATGATACTCTCTGTGACCTGCCTGTGACAAATGATTTGAACCAGCTTAGGACTGTGCCATCCAGTCCACAAAAATGTATCAGATGCTCAATCAGAAGCCTATGGTCCACGGTATCAAATGCTGCAGAGAGATCGAGAAGGATTAATATTGCACAGTCACCTCTGTCTCTTGCCATTAGAAGATCATTTAACACACACACCAGGGCTGTTTCAGTGCTATGTCTTCTCCTGAATCCTGATTGGAATGGATCATAGATTTCATGGGTTGTCAGTCGGGTTTCCAGTTGATTTGCAACCACTTTCTCAATAACCTTTCCTAGAAAAGAAAGGTTTGATACCAGTCTATAGTTGGTCATGCAGTCGGTATCTAAATTAGGTTTTTTAAGAAGCGGTCTAACAATTGTTTCCTTTAGGGGTCCAGGAAAAATGCCTGTCTGCAAAGAGCATTGAACAATTTTTGCAAAGACAGGACCAATTATATCCATACAACCTATTAAAAGCTTGGTTGAGGCAGGATCCAGATCACAGGTGGTGGGACGCAAAATCCAAGCAATTTCAGCAATGTCCTTTACATCTACTGGGTTAATTGAAGCTGTCTAGCGCTGCTGGACATGAGAGCTTCACTGGCGCGGACACGTGTGAATAATTGCATTTGCTATGAATTTATGTATTCAATTAATATAAGTGTTGTGTTTTGGATACTTGCTACGATACGTTTACTATGCTCATTGTGCTGAGATTGCTGTATTATGACATTCAGGCACTTGTTGAATATGATGCTATGTACAGTTGCTTAGCAACATTTGCGGTGATGGTCTCCACATGGTGTGCGGTGTATTGACGTCACCGGATGCGACGGAGGCATGGTGACGTCATAGGATACGAACCAATCAGGGGCAGCAGCAGCTGCACTGATTCACATGGTGATGGTGTTGGGTATATTAAGGTTATGTTATGCACACCAGTGCCAGCAGGAAAGTACTGGTGTCAGAACTGTTATGCACTCCAGTGTCTGCAGGAATGTACTGGTGTTTGAACTGTTATGCAAAACAGATGGACTCACAGACAAACTGGGGGATATGACATAACGTACACAGAAGGTGATAGGGTAACAAAATACACACAAAGTGAACAGAGAAGCCCAGAGGCTAAGGAACTGGGTATCTCCCTTGTATTAGAACTGCTAAGATGGAAAAAGCAAGATGTTGTGTTTTAATACGTAGAGTACCCGAAATGCTGTTGCTAAGGGCAACAGCAAAACCCTAAAGGGTTACCAACGGGTGTGGCAGTAAACTCCTTGGTCAGAGATGGAATGATAGACACAAGGAGAATCTCCACAATCCAAATTCTCACTTGCAGTGCACAGGTTTTAGCTTACTGCCACTAAACTGACCCCTGACACCTAGCACAGTGAGACAGGATTAGACAGGCAAGTCTTAGAATACAGCCGCAAACTTGCTAAGTTCACAGAGTAGTAACAGAACCCCAGCAAGCTAAACGACTGACTCCAGTCTTACTGCTAGGTCTGGATTGGCAGAGTGTAATACCAAATTCCCAGGCCTATTTGCAGTAAGCAACAAACAAATACAAAGCTACACAGTACTGGCTAACGTTCATGAACTGACTAACCAACAAAGATTCAGCAGCATCTGCTTACCCTGAAAAGAGGCCTTATAAAGCAGGTGCTGTCCACGCCCCACTCAGACCTCACAGACTGTGAGCACAAAAACCAGCACCGGATCCCCTGCCGTGCACAGAGCCTATAACCACTGCACAGCAAAAGACCCGAACCGGAGTATCAGCTGCGCTCAGGTTACTCCACTAGCACTTGTCTCCCGGTTGCCATGATGACGTGGCAGCACAGGGCAGGAGACCCTAACAGTACCCCCCCTCTGACGAGGGGTCAAAGAACCCCTACCACCGGGTTTATCGGGGAACTGCGAGAAGAAAGAGCGTATCAGTCTGGGGGCATGAAGATCACAACTGCGCACCCACGACCGCTCCTCCGGGCCATACCCCTTCCAGTGCACCAAAAATGACAGCCGACCCGAACCACCTTGGAGTCAAGAATCCTTTCAACAACAAACTCCCTCTGGCCACGTATCAGAAGAGGGGAAGGTCTTCCACTGGTAGAAGGATTACTAATCGCCCGTTTTAAAAGGGAACAATGAAATGTTTTATTGATACCCAAAGAACGGGGCAGATCTAACTGAAATGCCACCGGATTGATAACCCTGGTGATCTTATAAGGGCCGATGAACCGGGGCCCTAACTTATGAGATGGCTGTCTCAACTTCAAATTCTTGGTAGACAACCAGACGAAGTCTCCTAATTTGAAGCTGCAGGGTCTTTTCCGCTTATCAAAAACCCTTTTGGTCACTAATGACACAGACACAAGGGCTTTCTTCACTTTCCGCCAAATACCTCTAAGGACCGAAACCACAGAGGAACCACCAGGCGTGGAGTCCACGGGGTCAAAAGAATTGGCCTTAGGATGATGCCCATACACACAAAGGAAGGGAGAGATCCCTGTAGCAGAGTGAGCCGCGTTGTTATAGGCAAACTCCGCCATGGACAGATGAGCAACCCAGTCAGTCTGACACTTGGAGACATAACACCTGAGGAACTGCTCCAAGGACTGGTTCACCCTTTCAGTCTGCCCATTAGACTGCGGATGGTAGCCTGACGACAAGCTGACAGAAATCTGGAGATCGGAACAAAATGCCCTCCAGAATTTGGCCACAAACTGGGATCCGCGGTCAGAGACCACATCAAGTGGCAACCCGTGGAGACGCACAACATGCAGCATAAATAATTCAGACAGGCGTCTGGCTGATGGCAGCCCAACCAGTGGAACGAAGTGCGCCATCTTCGAAAACCTGTCAACGACAACCCAGATGGCTGTCATCCCCGAGGATTTGGGCAAGTCCACCACAAAATCCATTGAAATGTGGGTCCATGGCTTAGATGGGATAGAGAGTGGATGTAATGGGCCAACAGGAACCCCTCTAGGAGTCTTATTTCGGGCACAGATGTCACATGCCCGAACCCACTGATCCACATCCTTAGCCACCGAGGGCCACCACACCGCCCTAGATAGCAACTCCCGAGTTCTGGCAATACCCGGGTGACCTGCCGACTTCTTGGCATGGAATTCCAGGAACACTCGCTGTCTTAACCTAGGAGGCACAAACAAAAGACCTACCGGAAGGTCTGGAGGAGCCTGCTCCTGTGCTCTAAGGACTAATGATAAGAGGTCCTGGGTAATGCCCACTTTAATACATGATGGGGAAACAATGGGCAACGGCTCCTTGGTGGTCTCCTGGATTGGGGCAAAACTCCGCGAGAGCGCATCAGCCTTGATGTTTTTTGACCCAGGGCGATATGTTATCAAAAAATTAAAGCGAGCAAAAAACAAAGCCCATCGTGCCTGCCTGGCATTGAGACGCTTCGCTGACTCTAAATATGCCAGATTCTTATGGTCAGTGAGAATTGAGACCACAAACTTAGCCCCCTCAAGCCAGTGTCTCCACTCCTCGAGTGCATCCTTAATAGCCAACAATTCCCGGTTACCCACGTCATAATTCATCTCAGCAGGCGAAAATTTACGGGAAAAGTAAGCACAGGGATGAAGGCGATTATCAGACACTCCCATCTGAGAAAGCACTGCCCCAATACCCATCTCAGAGGCATCCACCTCCACCACAAAAGGACGCTCTGGATCTGGGTGTCGCAGCACCTTGGCCGAAACAAATGCCCTTTTGATACGGGCAAAAGCCGCTTTAGCCTCACAAGACCAGTGAGCAACATCCGCCCCTTTCTTAGTGAGTGCCACCAAGGGCGCCACTATAGACGAAAATCCAGCGATAAATCGTCTATAAAAATTCGCAAAGCCCAGGAAACGCTGAAGCGCCTTCAAACTAGTGGGCTGCACCCAATCCAGGACTGCCTGTACCTTGGAACCCTCCATTTGGAAACCTTCTGGGGAGATAATATATCCTAGAAATGCGATTTGCTGAACTTCAAATTCGCACTTCTCCAGCTTTGCCCCAAGCCGGTGGTCTCTGAGTTTCTGGAGGACTAAGCGTACATGCTTCCGATGTTCCTCCAGGGAATGGGAGAAGATTAGGATGTCATCTAAGTATACAACTAAGAATCTATCCAAATATTCCCTGAGCACATCATTCATGAAATCCTGGAAGACTGCCGGGGCATTACAGAGCCCAAAAGGCATCACCAAATATTCATAATGCCCTGAGTGGGTATTAAAGGCAGTCTTCCATTCATCCCCCTCTCTTATTCGGATTAGATTGTACGCACCGCGTAGGTCAATCTTAGAAAAAATGGTGGCAGTACGAAGCTGGTCAAACAAGACCGAAATGAGAGGCAGTGGGTATGAGTTTTTAATCGTGATACGGTTCAATTCCCTGAAGTCGATGCAGGGTCGCAACGAACCGTCCCTTTTACCCACGAAGAAGAACCCCGACCCAACTGGAGACTGTGAAGGTCTGATAAATCCCTTAGCCAAGTTCTCCTGAATGTACTCTGCCATAGCCTGAGTCTCAGGACGTGACAGGGAGTACAACCTGCTCTTGGGAAGCTTAGCATTTGGCAACAAATCAATGGCACAGTCATAGGGGCGATGGGGAGGTAGTACCTCTGCAACTTTTTTGGAGAACACGTCCGCAAAATCTGCATAACACCCTGGCAATCCTGGCAAACTTAGCTGCGAGAGCCTGACTGGAAGGCTCAAGCAACTCCTGAAACAATCAGTACCCCAACTAAGAATCTCCCCAGAGACCCAGTCAAATTGAGGATTGTGGGCCCTTAACCAGGGTAACCCCAACACCAATGGGGCAAAAGTACAGACAGTCACATAAAAGGACAATTTTTCAGAGTGTGTGGCTCCAATAAACAAAGAAATCTGGCTAGTGCAAGAGGTAATTTTACCTTGGGATAATGGTTCCCCGTTTAACCCACAAATCTCAATTTCCGATGCCAAGGGTACTAAGGGAACAGAGTGTTTCAGGGCGAATTGGCGGTCCATAAAAACCCCGTCGGCCCCACTGTCCACAAAGGCCTCAGTCTTGACAGTTTGACCGAGGATCTTCAAGGTCACCGGAATGATAAAAGTCTTCTTGGGAAATTCTGACTTCTGGCCTGACAGGATATTTCCCATCACCCTCAGGCCCTGAAGTTTTCCGGCTTTTCTGGGCATGATACTACCACATGACCTTTATTCCCACAGTACAAACACAACCCCTGCTGTCTCCTCCGCGTCTTCTCACGCGAGGAGAGGCGGGTAGCCCCAATCTGCATAGGCTCCTCAGAAAATTCCTCAGAGTCTGAGGTTCCCTTGGGAAGGAAGGAAATCTCAGTCTCCCTTTCAAGCCTACGCTCTCTCAGCCGTCTATCCACCCGGATGGATAACTGCATGAGCTGATCCAAGCTATCAGGCAAGGGATATTGTACCAGTTGGTCCTTTATCTGGTTAGAAAGACCTCTTCGGTACTGGTGTCTCAGGGCTGGGTCATTCCACTGGGTATCATGGGCCAACCTCCGAAACTCCGTACAGTAAACCTCAACTGGCCTGCGCCCTTGCTTAAGGATCGAAATCTGAGCCTCGGCTGAGGCCGTCTTGTCAGGGTCATCATACAACATGCCCAGTGCCGTAAAAAAAGCATCAACACTTTTAAGCGACGGACAGTCAGGCTGCAACCCATATGCCCAGACCTGTGGGTCTCCTTGTAGCAAGGAAATCACTATGCCCACCCGCTGAATCTCCGACCCAGAAGACTGAGGCCTAAGCCGGAAGTATAGCTTGCAGCTCTCCTTGAAACAAAAGAACTGCGAGCGATCTCCAGAAAAACGATCCGGGAGATTTACTTTCGGCTCCTTAACCCCTGCAGGTGCTGCTGCTGCGGGAGCTCAGCCAGCAGCCTGGGAGGTGTGCATTTTAATGGACAAATCATTAAATTGTCGAGTCAGGACCTGCACCTGATCGACCACCTGTTGCAACGTATTTTGAGGGGTATGCTCCATATTCCCACAAAATTTCAACAGGAGTATTAGGCTGCTGAATATGTTATGCACACCAGTGCCAGCAGGAAAGTACTGGTGTCAGAACTGTTATGCACTCCAGTGTCTGCAGGAATGTACTGGTGTTTGAACTGTTATGCAAAACAGATGGACTCACAGACAAACTGGGGGATATGACATAACGTACACAGAAGGTGATAGGGTAACAAAATACACACAAAGTGAACAGAGAAGCCCAGAGGCTAAGGAACTGGGTATCTCCCTTGTATTAGAACTGCTAAGATGGAAAAAGCAAGATGTTGTGTTTTAATACGTAGAGTACCCGAAATGCTGTTGCTAAGGGCAACAGCAAAACCCTAAAGGGTTACCAACGGGTGTGGCAGTAAACTCCTTGGCCAGAGATGGAATGATAGACACAAGGAGAATCTCCACAATCCAAATTCTCACTTGCAGTGCACAGGTTTTAGCTTACTGCCACTAAACTGACCCCTGACACCTAGCACAGTGAGACAGGATTAGACAGGCAAGTCTTAGAATACAGCCGCAAACTTGCTAAGTTCACAGAGTAGTAACAGAACCCCAGCAAGCTAAACGACTGACTCCAGTCTTACTGCTAGGTCTGGATTGGCAGAGTGTAATACCAAATTCCAAGGCCTATTTGCAGTAAGCAACAAACAAATACAAAGCTACACAGTACTGGCTAACGTTCATGAACTGACTAACCAACAAAGATTCAGCAGCATCTGCTTACCCTGAAAAGAGGCCTTATAAAGCAGGTGCTGTCCACGCCCCACTCAGACCTCACAGACTGTGAGCACAAAAACCAGCACCGGATCCCCTGCCGTGCACAGAGCCTATAACCACTGCACAGCAAAAGACCCGAACCGGAGTATCAGCTGCGCTCAGGTTACTCCACTAGCACTTGTCTCCCGGTTGCCATGACGACGTGGCAGCACAGGGCAGGAGACCCTAACAGGTTAGATAGTGAGTTGTTTGTTATGCTCTTGAAAACAGTTGATAAACTGAAACGTTGACCTTGCGCCTTTGCTGCCGTTGTTATTGTTCTGTGACCGTATCCTGAGTGCCGCTTCTTGGACGATATTTCTACTTGCTATTTATGCTGGCTCCGGTTCAAGTTTCCTCAGGTTATGTGAGGGCCGGACCGTCTCTATTTTACACACATATATATATATATATAGATAGATACAATCTCGCTCTCTCTCTTTATTACAAACACACACACACACACACACATATACTGTATATCAATATATATATATATATATATATATATATATATATATTAGAGATGAGCGCCTGAAATTTTTCGGGTTTTGTGTTTTGGTTTTGGGTTCGGTTCCGCGGCCGTGTTTTGGGTTCGAACGCGTTTTGGCAAAACCTCACCGAATTATTTTTGTCGGATTCGGGTGTGTTTTGGATTCGGGTGTTTTTTTCCAAAAACACTAAAAAACAGCTTAAATCATAGAATTTGGGGGTCATTTTGATCCCAAAGTATTATTAACCTCAAAAACCATAATTTACACTCATTTTCAGTCTATTCTGAATACCTCACACCTCACAATATTATTTTTAGTCCTAAAATTTGCACCGAGGTCGCTGTGTGAGTAAGATAAGCGACCCTAGTGGCCGACACAAACACCGGGCCCATCTAGGAGTGGCACTGCAGTGTCACGCAGGATGTCCCTTCCAAAAAACCCTCCCCAAACAGCACATGACGCAAAGAAAAAAAGAGGCGCAATGAGGTAGCTGTGTGAGTAAGATTAGCGACCCTAGTGGCCGACACAAACACCGGGCCCATCTAGGAGTGGCACTGCAGTGTCACGCAGGATGGCCCTTCCAAAAAACCCTCCCCAAACAGCACATGACGCAAAGAAAAAAAGAGGCGCAATGAGGTAGCTGTGTGAGTAAGATTAGCGACCCTAGTGGCCGACACAAACACCGGGCCCATCTAGGAGTGGCACTGCAGTGTCACGCAGGATGGCCCTTCCAAAAAACCCTCCCCAAACAGCACATGACGCAAAAAAAAAAAGAGGCGCAATGAGGTAGCTGACTGTGTGAGTAAGATTAGCGACCCTAGTGGCCGACACAAACACCGGGCCCATCTAGGAGTGGCACTGCAGTGTCACGCAGGATGTCCCTTCCAAAAAACCCTCCCCAAACAGCACATGACGCAAAGAAAAAAAGAGGCGCAATGAGGTAGCTGACTGTGTGAGTAAGATTAGCGACCCTAGTGGCCGACACAAACACCGGGCCCATCTAGGAGTGGCACTGCAGTGTCACGCAGGATGTCCCTTCCAAAAAACCCTCCCCAATCAGCACATGATGCAAAGAAAAAGAAAAGAAAAAAGAGGTGCAAGATGGAATTGTCCTTGGGCCCTCCCACCCACCCTTATGTTGTATAAACAAAACAGGACATGCACACTTTAACCAACCCATCATTTCAGTGACAGGGTCTGCCACACGACTGTGACTGATATGACGGGTTGGTTTGGACCCCCCCCAAAAAAGAAGCAATTAATCTCTCCTTGCACAAACTGGTTGATAAAGAGATAGTAGTATACTCGTAACAACTAGTATGACGACGGTATAAAGAATGAAAAAAAAAACCACGGTTAGGTGGTATATAATACAATTATGGTTGGACGGACTGCCTGCCGAGTGCCGACACAGAGGTAGCCACAGCCGTGAACTACCGCACTGTACACTGGTTGATAAAGAGATAGTAGTATACTCGTAACAACTAGTATGACGACGGTATAAAGAATGAAAAAAAAACCACGGTTAGGTGGTATATATTATAATACAATTATGGATGGACGGACTGCCTGCCGAGTGCCGACACAGAGGTAGCCACAGCCGTGAACTACCGCACTGTACACTGGTTGATAAAGAGATAGTAGTATACTCGTAACAACTAGTATGACGACGGTATAAAGAATGAAAAAAAAACCACGGTTAGGTGGTATATAATACAATTATGGTTGGACGGACTGCCTGCCGAGTGCCGACACAGAGGTAGCCACAGCCGTGAACTACCGCACTGTACACTGGTTGATAAAGAGATATTAGTATACTCGTAACAACTAGTATGACGACGGTATAAAGAATGAAAAAAAAACCACGGTTAGGTGGTATATATTATAATACAATTATGGTTGGACGGACTGCCTGCCGAGTGCCGACACAGAGGTAGCCACAGCCGTGAACTACCGCACTGTACACTGGTTGATAAAGAGATAGTAGTATACTCGTAACAACTAGTATGACGACGGTATAAAGAATGAAAAAAAAACCACGGTTAGGTGGTATATAATACAATTATGGTTGGACGGACTGCCTGCCGAGTGCCGACACAGAGGTAGCCACAGCCGTGAACTACCGCACTGTACACTGGTTGATAAAGAGATAGTAGTATACTCGTAACTAGAGATGAGCGGGTTCGGTTTCTTTGAATCCGAACCCGCACGAACTTCACTTTTTTTTTCACGGGTCCGAGCGACTCGGATCTTCCCGCCTTGCTCGGTTAACCCGAGCGCGCCCGAACGTCATCATGACGCTGTCGGATTCTCGCGAGACTCGGATTCTATATAAGGAGCCGCGCGTCGCCGCCATTTTCACACGTGCATTGAGATTGATAGGGAGAGGACGTGGCTGGCGTCCTCTCCATTTAGATTAGATTTAGAAGAGAGAGAGAGAGAGAGATTGCTGTGATACTGTAGATTAGAAGAGAGTGCAGACAGAGTTTAGTGACTGACGACCACAGTGACCAGTGACCACCAGAGACAGTGCAGTTGTTTGTTTTATTTAATATATCCGTTCTCTGCCTGAAAAAAACGATACACAGTCACACAGTGACTCAGTCTGTGTGCACTGCTCAGCCCAGTGTGCTGCACATCAATGTATTGTATATAAAGCTTATAATTGTGGGGGAGACTGGGGAGCACTGCAGGTTGTTATAGCAGGAGCCAGGAGTACATGATAAATAATATTATATTAAAATTAAACAGTGCACACTTTTGCTGCAGGAGTGCCACTGCCAGTGTGACTAGTGGTGACCAGTGCCTGACCACCAGTATATTAGTAGTATTGTATACTATCTCTTTATCAACCAGTCTATATTAGCAGCAGACACAGTACAGTGCGGTAGTTCACGGCTGTGGCTACCTCTGTGTCGGCACTCGGCAGGCAGTCCGTCCATCCATAATACTACCGACAACTATACCACCGACTGGTTTTTTTTTCATTCTTTATACCGTCGTCATACTAGTTGTTACGAGTATACTACTATCTCTTATCAACCAGTGTACAGTGCGGTAGTTCACGGCTGTGGCTACCTCTGTGTCGGCACTCGGCAGGCAGTCCGTCCAACCATAATTGTATTATAATATATACCACCTAACCGTGGTTTTTTTTTCATTCTTTATACCGTCGTCATACTAGTTGTTACGAGTATACTACTATCTCTTTATCAACCAGTGTACAGTGCGGTAGTTCACGGCTGTGGCTACCTCTGTGTCGGCACTCGGCAGGCAGTCCGTCCAACCATAATTGTATTATATATATACCACCTAACCGTGGTTTTTTTTTCATTCTTTATACCGTCGTCATACTAGTTGTTACGAGTATACTACTATCTCTTTATCAACCAGTGTACAGTGCGGTAGTTCACGGCTGTGGCTACCTCTGTGTCGGCACTCGGCAGGCAGTCCGTCCAACCATAATTGTATTATAATATATACCACCTAACCGTGGTTTTTTTTTCATTCTTTATACCGTCGTCATACTAGTTGTTACGAGTATACTACTATCTCTTTATCAACCAGTGTACAGTGCGGTAGTTCACGGCTGTGGCTACCTCTGTGTCGGCACTCGGCAGGCAGTCCGTCCAACCATAATTGTATTATATACCACCTAACCGTGGTTTTTTTTTCATTCTTTATACCGTCGTCATACTAGTTGTTACGAGTATACTACTATCTCTTTATCAACCAGTGTACAGTGCGGTAGTTCACGGCTGTGGCTACCTCTGTGTCGGCACTCGGCAGGCAGTCCGTCCAACCATAATTGTATTATATACCACCTAACCGTGGTTTTTTTTTCATTCTTTATACCGTCGTCATACTAGTTGTTACGAGTATACTACTATCTCTTTATCAACCAGTGTACAGTGCGGTAGTTCACGGCTGTGGCTACCTCTGTGTCGGCACTCGGCAGGCAGTCCGTCCATCCATAATTGTATTATAATATATACCACCTAACCGTGGTTTTTTTTTCATTCTTTATACCGTCGTCATACTAGTTGTTACGAGTATACTACTATCTCTTTATCAACCAGTGTACAGTGCGGTAGTTCACGGCTGTGGCTACCTCTGTGTCGGCACTCGGCAGGCAGTCCGTCCAACCATAATTGTATTATATACCACCTAACCGTGGTTTTTTTTTCATTCTTTATACCGTCGTCATACTAGTTGTTACGAGTATACTACTATCTCTTTATCAACCAGTGTACAGTGCGGTAGTTCACGGCTGTGGCTACCTCTGTGTCGGCACTCGGCAGGCAGTCCGTCCAACCATAATTGTATTATAATATATACCACCTAACCGTGGTTTTTTTTTCATTCTTTATACCGTCGTCATACTAGTTGTTACGAGTATACTACTATCTCTTTATCAACCAGTGTACAGTGCGGTAGTTCACGGCTGTGGCTACCTCTGTGTCGGCACTCGGCAGGCAGTCCGTCCAACCATAATTGTATTATAATATATACCACCTAACCGTGGTTTTTTTTTCATTCTTTATACCGTCGTCATACTAGTTGTTACGAGTATACTACTATCTCTTTATCAACCAGTGTACAGTGCGGTAGTTCACGGCTGTGGCTACCTCTGTGTCGGCACTCGGCAGGCAGTCCGTCCATCCATAATTGTATTATATACCACCTAACCGTGGTTTTTTTATACCACCTAACCGTGGCAGTCCGTCCATAATTGTATACTAGTATCCAATCCATCCATCTCCATTGTTTACCTGAGGTGCCTTTTAGTTCTGCCTATAAAATATGGAGAACAAAAAAGTTGAGGTTCCAAAATTAGGGAAAGATCAAGATCCACTTCCACCTCGTGCTGAAGCTGCTGCCACTAGTCATGGCCGAGACGATGAAATGCCAGCAACGTCGTCTGCCAAGGCCGATGCCCAATGTCATAGTACAGAGCATGTCAAATCCAAAACACGAAATATCAGAAAAAAAAGGACTCCAAAACCTAAAATAAAATTGTCGGAGGAGAAGCGTAAACTTGCCAATATGCCATTTACCACACGGAGTGGCAAGGAACGGCTGAGGCCCTGGCCTATGTTCATGGCTAGTGGTTCAGCTTCACATGAGGATGGAAGCACTCAGCCTCTCGCTAGAAAACTGAAAAGACTCAAGCTGGCAAAAGCACCGCAAAGAACTGTGCGTTCTTTGAAATCCCAAATCCACAAGGAGAGTCCAATTGTGTCGGTTGCGATGCCTGACCTTCCCAACACTGGACGTGAAGAGCATGCGCCTTCCACCATTTGCACGCCCCCTGCAAGTGCTGGAAGGAGCACCCGCAGTCCAGTTCCTGATAGTCAGATTGAAGATGTCAGTGTTGAAGTACACCAGGATGAGGAGGATATGGGTGTTGCTGGCGCTGGGGAGGAAATTGACCAGGAGGATTCTGATGGTGAGGTGGTTTGTTTAAGTCAGGCACCCGGGGAGACACCTGTTGTCCGTGGGAGGAATATGGCCGTTGACATGCCAGGTGAAAATACCAAAAAAATCAGCTCTTCGGTGTGGAGGTATTTCACCAGAAATGCGGACAACAGGTGTCAAGCCGTGTGTTCCCTTTGTCAAGCTGTAATAAGTAGGGGTAAGGACGTTAACCACCTCGGAACATCCTCCCTTATACGTCACCTGCAGCGCATTCATAATAAGTCAGTGACAAGTTCAAAAACTTTGGGTGACAGCGGAAGCAGTCCACTGACCAGTAAATCCCTTCCTCTTGTAACCAAGCTCACGCAAACCACCCCACCAACTCCCTCAGTGTCAATTTCCTCCTTCCCCAGGAATGCCAATAGTCCTGCAGGCCATGTCACTGGCAAGTCTGACGAGTCCTCTCCTGCCTGGGATTCCTCCGATGCATCCTTGCGTGTAACGCCTACTGCTGCTGGCGCTGCTGTTGTTGCCGCTGGGAGTCGATGGTCATCCCAGAGGGGAAGTCGTAAGCCCACTTGTACTACTTCCAGTAAGCAATTGACTGTTCAACAGTCCTTTGCGAGGAAGATGAAATATCACAGCAGTCATCCTACTGCAAAGCGGATAACTGAGTCCTTGACAACTATGTTGGTGTTAGACGTGCGTCCGGTATCCGCCATTAGTTCACAGGGAACTAGACAATTTATTGAGGCAGTGTGCCCCCGTTACCAAATACCATCTAGGTTCCACTTCTCTAGGCAGGCGATACCGAGAATGTACACGGACGTCAGAAAAAGACTCACCAGTCTCCTAAAAAATGCAGTTGTACCCAATGTCCACTTAACCACGGACATGTGGACAAGTGGAGCAGGGCAGGGTCAGGACTATATGACTGTGACAGCCCACTGGGTAGATGTATGGACTCCCGCCGCAAGAACAGCAGCGGCGGCACCAGTAGCAGCATCTCGCAAACGCCAACTCTTTCCTAGGCAGGCTACGCTTTGTATCACCGCTTTCCAGAATACGCACACAGCTGAAAACCTCTTACGGCAACTGAGGAAGATCATCGCGGAATGGCTTACCCCAATTGGACTCTCCTGTGGATTTGTGGCATCGGACAACGCCAGCAATATTGTGTGTGCATTAAATATGGGCAAATTCCAGCACGTCCCATGTTTTGCACATACCTTGAATTTGGTGGTGCAGAATTTTTTTAAAAACGACAGGGGCGTGCAAGAGATGCTGTCGGTGGCCAGAAAAATTGCGGGACACTTTCGGCGTACAGGCACCACGTACAGAAGACTGGAGCACCACCAAAAACTACTGAACCTGCCCTGCCATCATCTGAAGCAAGAAGTGGTAACGAGGTGGAATTCAACCCTCTATATGCTTCAGAGGTTGGAGGAGCAGCAAAAGGCCATTCAAGCCTATACAATTGAGCACGATATAGGAGATGGAATGCACCTGTCTCAAGTGCAGTGGAGAATGATTTCAACGTTGTGCAAGGTTCTGATGCCCTTTGAACTTGCCACACGTGAAGTCAGTTCAGACACTGCCAGCCTGAGTCAGGTCATTCCCCTCATCAGGCTTTTGCAGAAGAAGCTGGAGGCATTGAAGGAGGAGCTAAAAGGGAGCGATTCCGCTAGGCATGTGGGACTTGTGGATGCAGCCCTTAATTCGCTTAACAAGGATTCACGGGTGGTCAATCTGTTGAAATCAGAGCACTACATTTTGGCCACCGTGCTCGATCCTAGATTTAAAGCCTACCTTGGATCTCTCTTTCCGGCAGACACAGGTCTGCTGGGGTTGAAAGACCTGCTGGTGACAAAATTGTCAAGTCAAGCGGAACGCGACCTGTCAACATCTCCTCCTTCACATTCTCCCGCAACTGGGGGTGCGAGGAAAAGGCTCAGAATTCCGAGCCCACCCGCTGGCGGTGATGCAGGGCAGTCTGGAGCGACTGCTGATGCTGACATCTGGTCCGGACTGAAGGACCTGCCAACGATTACGGACATGTCGTCTACTGTCACTGCATATGATTCTCTCAACATTGATAGAATGGTGGAGGATTATATGAGTGACCGCATCCAAGTAGGTACGTCAGACAGTCCGTACTTATACTGGCAGGAAAAAGAGGCAATTTGGAGGCCCTTGCACAAACTGGCTTTATTCTACCTAAGTTGCCCTCCCACAAGTGTGTACTCCGAAAGAGTGTTTAGTGCCGCCGCTCACCTTGTCAGCAATCGGCGTACGAGGTTACATCCAGAAAATGTGGAGAAGATGATGTTCATTAAAATGAATTATAATCAATTCCTCCGCGGAGACATTGACCAGCAGCAATTGCCTCCACAAAGTACACAGGGAGCTGAGATGGTGGATTCCAGTGGGGACGAATTGATAATCTGTGAGGAGGGGGATGTACACGGTGATATATCGGAGGGTGAAGATGAGGTGGACATCTTGCCTCTGTAGAGCCAGTTTGTGCAAGGAGAGATTAATTGCTTCTTTTTTGGGGGGGGTCCAAACCAACCCGTCATATCAGTCACAGTCGTGTGGCAGACCCTGTCACTGAAATGATGGGTTGGTTAAAGTGTGCATGTCCTGTTTTGTTTATACAACATAAGGGTGGGTGGGAGGGCCCAAGGATAATTCCATCTTGCACCTCTTTTTTCTTTTCTTTTTCTTTGCATCATGTGCTGATTGGGGAGGGTTTTTTGGAAGGGACATCCTGCGTGACACTGCAGTGCCACTCCTAGATGGGCCCGGTGTTTGTGTCGGCCACTAGGGTTGCTAATCTTACTCACACAGCTACCTCATTGCGCCTCTTTTTTTCTTTGCGTCATGTGCTGTTTGGGGAGGGTTTTTTGGAAGGGACATCCTGCGTGACACTGCAGTGCCACTCCTAGATGTGCCCGGTGTTTGTGTCGGCCACTAGGGTCGCTAATCTTACTCACACAGCTACCTCATTGCGCCTCTTTTTTTTCTTTGCGTCATGTGCTGTTTGGGGAGGGTTTTTTGGAAGGGACATCCTGCGTGACACTGCAGTGCCACTCCTAGATGGGCCCGGTGTTTGTGTCGGCCACTAGGGTCGCTAATCTTACTCACACAGTCAGCTACCTCATTGCGCCTCTTTTTTTCTTTGCGTCATGTGCTGTTTGGGGAGGGTTTTTTGGAAGGGCCATCCTGCGTGACACTGCAGTGCCACTCCTAGATGGGCCCGGTGTTTGTGTCGGCCACTAGGGTCGCTAATCTTACTCACACAGCTACCTCATTGCGCCTCTTTTTTTCTTTGCGTCATGTGCTGTTTGGGGAGGGTTTTTTGGAAGGGCCATCCTGCGTGACACTGCAGTGCCACTCCTAGATGGGCCCGGTGTTTGTGTCGGCCACTAGGGTCGCTAATCTTACTCACACAGCTACCTCATTGCGCCTCTTTTTTTCTTTGCGTCATGTGCTGTTTGGGGAGGGTTTTTTGGAAGGGACATCCTGCGTGACACTGCAGTGCCACTCCTAGATGGGCCCGGTGTTTGTGTCGGCCACTAGGGTCGCTTATCTTACTCACACAGCGACCTCGGTGCAAATTTTAGGACTAAAAATAATATTGTGAGGTGTGAGGTATTCAGAATAGACTGAAAATGAGTGTAAATTATGGTTTTTGAGGTTAATAATACTTTGGGATCAAAATGACCCCCAAATTCTATGATTTAAGCTGTTTTTTAGTGTTTTTGGAAAAAAACACCCGAATCCAAAACACACCCGAATCCGACAAAAATAATTCGGTGAGGTTTTGCCAAAACGCGTTCGAACCCAAAACACGGCCGCGGAACCGAACCCAAAACCAAAACACAAAACCCGAAAAATTTCAGGCGCTCATCTCTACTCGTAACAACTAGTATGACGACGGTATAAAGAATGAAAAAAAAACCACGGTTAGGTGGTATATATTATAATACAATTATGGATGGACGGACTGCCTGCCGAGTGCCGACACAGAGGTAGCCACAGCCGTGAACTACCGCACTGTACTGTGTCTGCTGCTAATATAGACTGGTTGATAAAGAGATAGTATACAATACTACTAATATACTGGTGGTCAGGCACTGGTCACCACTAGTCACACTGGCAGTGGCACTCCTGCAGCAAAAGTGTGCACTGTTTCCTTTTAATATAATATTATTTATCATGTACTCCTGGCTCCTGCTATAACAACCTGCAGTGCTCCCCAGTCTCCCCCACAATTATAAGCTTTATATACAATACATTGATGTGCAGCACACTGGGCTGAGCAGTGCACACAGACTGAGTCACTGTGTGACTGTGTATCGTTTTTTTCAGGCAGAGAACGGATATATTAAATAAAACAAACAACTGCACTGTCTCTGGTGGTCACTGGTCACTGTGGTCGTCAGTCACTAAACTCTGTCTGCACTCTCTTCTAATCTACAGTATCACAGCAATCTCTCTCTCTCTCTCTCTTCTAAATCTAATCTAAATGGAGAGGACGCCAGCCACGTCCTCTCCCTATCAATCTCAATGCACGTGTGAAAATGGCGGCGACGCGCGGCTCCTTATATAGAATCCGAGTCTCGCGAGAATCCGACAGCGTCATGATGACGTTCGGGCGCGCTCGGGTTAACCGAGCAAGGCGGGAAGATCCGAGTCGCTCGGACCCGTGAAAAAAAAAGTGAAGTTCGTGCGGGTTCGGATTCAAAGAAACCGAACCCGCTCATCTCTAATATATATATATGCACTTTCTTCTTTTTGCATGAAATCACAGAATCACTTTGTAATGTGAAGTGTAAATTTATTGATACCTCATTTTTATCCTCTACCAGTATGAAATGGCGTACAACGTCTGACCGGTTGTGGGAAGAGGAGAAACACTACGAAAGTATTTTTAAAGATAATATTACATACTGAATACTGATATTCTTCATTTATCTGGTACGCATATATTTATTGTCACTGCTAAACAGTCACGGTTGAAAGTTTCCTTTGCACTGAAGGTGCAGCTGATTTACCACTAACAAACATTTTTATTCTGTCTTTTTGGAAATGGGACTATCTTGAAATCTGGCTGCTGCCCCTGTATTTATTTGGAGTGTTTAAATATTTTTTGTGTAATTTGGGCCACAACTGGGTGATCACCACTTATTGTATACTTATTTGTTTATTCATTGAATTATAAGGTAGTAGCGCTAATTGCACGTTACATATACTATAATATATATATATATATATATATATATATATATATATAGACAGTTCCAGACCTGGCACTCCTAAAGAAATATCAATATAAACGCCCGGTTCCTTCTCCAGCAAAAGCAATTGCATGTATAGTTACGAGTAAAGCGGCACTCTCAGGACTTCATTCATTGAAAACAGGACATCACCCCGTCAAGCAACGTTTCGGTTTTATTCAAAAAACCGTCTTCAGGCTTACATAACAAACACAGAAACTTATCTTACCTATATAGCAGCATATCACCATGTGCAGATCTTGCCGGGTGTACGCCGCGTCCATTTCCGCCAACGCGTCAATTTCCGCTGACATCACCCGGAACGCAAACTCAAGTGTGAATATTAACCCTTCACCAAAACATCAGGTTCTGAGGGCAAAGTCATGAAAACATATATATCAAAAAGATGAACATAGCGATATATATCATCTAGCTGATTACTGCATCATAATGACTACATACATAATCTGACATAATCAAATACATATTTCTAATACTATTATCGCCTGCAAATAAAGGCTATAACATGAAAAATTACAACCAAGTTCTAAAACAGAAAGCTGGAGAAAGATAATGTTTCATTTAATCCATGTGGGGCTATGGTATTTAAGAAATAAATCCACCTGGTTTCACAACGCAAAAGTGCTTTATGCCGATCACCACCCCTACGACCCTCAGGGATGTGATTGATCATTTTATATCTTAAACTAGACAAGTTATGACCATTAGCCTTAAAGTGCTTAGCGACAGGTTGTTACGAAATCCTGCCTTCTATGGCTAATTTGATAGCACTCCTATGTTGTGCCATCCTCTCTTTGAAGGTACAAGAGGTTTTACCTACATATAGAAGCCCGCATGGGCACTTTATGTAGTATACTACAAAACGTGTGGTACAAGTCAAACAGTGTGTCATTTTAATTGCTTTACCCGAATGCGGGTGATAACAAGTATCACCCGTTTCCAGATAGATACATGTTGTACAGCCCAGGCATCTGTAATTGCCAGGCTTTTTGCTCAGGAAATTACAGGATTGTGGAGATGAAAAATCAGAAATGTCAGAATGAACCAACATGTCACGAAGATTCCTGCCTCTCCGATAACAAGGTAGCAACTTGGTACTGGATAAAGATTTTAGATCAGGGTCAGCTTGCAATGCCGGCCAGATCCTTTTCGCCTTAGATGTCAGATTTTTACTTGCAGTGGTGAATTTACTTACATACACCAAAGATTCTTGATCACCCTTGTGCTTACTTGTTGACTTACATTTAGGAGTTGCTAATGCCTTCAATTTGGCTTGTTGTAACAACTTATTTGGATAGCCCCGCTCTAAGAATCTCTGGATCATCAAGTCCATTTGATTCAACTTATCTTGCTCATTGCTACAAATGCGATGCACTCTGAGCAATTGAGAGTAAGCGAGTCCCCTTTTTAGGGGTTCAGGATGAAAACTGGAAGCTAATAGATAATTGTTACAATCTGTCGGTTTTCTGTAAATAGAGGTGATGAAGCCAGTTGCAGATCTAATAATACTAACATCAAGGAAGTGAATGTTTTCTTTCTGAATGTTAAATGTAAATTTAATGTTAGGGTCACACATATTAATCTCTGTCATCATTTGGACAAAAGACTCCCGTGTGTCAGTCCATAGGAGAAACACGTCGTCTATTTACCAAAGAAAAAACGGAATGTTTTTCTTGTAATCCTCATTAGCAAAAAAAAGGAGTTGTTCAAGGTCAAACATGAATGCGCAGCCCAGCACTTGCAGGTAATAACATTTATTAAATAAAAAATAATTGCGTGTAAGAACCAGATTGAGAAGGTCAATGAAGACATTCAAATCAGGACCATGATATAATTGCTGATTATCCTCAATTAGTTTTCTGACCGCAGGAACACCCCTTTCATGAGGGATGTTAGTGTACAGACTAACAATGTCAGCTGTACACAACCAGCATTCCCCAATAAAGCAAAAGTCCCTTTAGGGATAAAGACCAGGACACAAAGGGATGCACTGCCAGAGGACGAACCAGAAGGGGAAGGCAGTGTGAAAGAGAGCGCAAAAAAGACGGCAAAAACCAAGAAGTGATTTACAATTTATCATCTGTCCCCTTAACTGATATTGAATTACGGGTACTCCAACGTGGACTGAGTTTTATACCTACTACTAAACATCAAAGTTTTGAGAGCAAGGGGGACCTGGCACGCTTTAATAGACAATTACGATTGAAAAAGTTCTTTTCCAACAGGGACTCAAAAGAGGATTCTATTAGCGATTGCCCTATCCGTGTGAAATCACATTTTGATCCTATGTCTTCAAATGCAGCTATCCGTTCATATACTAGAACTATGCATAATGAAATTGATAAATTGACCTCTAACCCTATCAAAATTAAGGGTAATTTAACTTATGCTAAACGTAAAGCTTTGACTAATCTCTCGAGTCGAAAAGATATCACAATCCGCCCCGCCGATAAGGGGGGCGAAAATGTGATCCAAGACTTGAGGGATTATATCAGTGAAGCTGATCGTCAATTATCTGATATTAATGTTTATATTAAGTTGATGCATGATCCCACTGATGAATTTATTTGTGATTTAAGCCATGTATTACAGGGTGCGGCCAGGGATGGTCTGATTAATTCTGATACAGTAGCAGCTTTAATGAACAAAACACCAGCCATACCTGTTTTTTACCTGATCCCAAAGCTTCATAAAAGTGCGACCCATCCACCTGGTCGCCCGATCATTGCCGCCCGTGATTCATTATTTTACCAAGTATCTAGATATTTAGATTATTATTATTTACAACCTGTTATTCAAAATCAGAGCACATAGTTGAAGGATTCTTTTGCATTTTTGGAGAAATTGAATAATGTGAGTGTACCAGCTGGGGAATGCTGGTTGTGTACAGCTGACATTGTCAGTCTGTACACTAACATCCCTCATGAAAGGGGTGTTCCTGCGGTCAGTAAACTAATTGAGGATAATCAGCAATTATATCATGGTCCTGATGTGAATGTCTTCATTGACCTTCTCAATCTGGTTCTTACACGCAATTATTTTTTATTTAATAAATGTTATTACCTGCAAGTGCTGAGCTGCGCGATGGGGTCCACTGTGGCCCCCGCGTATGGCAATGCATTCATGTTTGACCTTGAACAACACCTTTTTTTTGCTAATGAGGATTACAAGAAAAACATTCCGTTTTTTCTTAGGTACATAGACGACGTGTTTCTCCTATGGACTGACACACGGGAGTCTTTTGTTCAAATGATGACAGAGATTAATATGTGTGACCCTAACATTAAATTTACATTTAACATTCAGAAAGAAAACATTCACTTCCTTGATGTTAGTATTATTAGATCTGCAACTGGCTTCATCACCTCTATTTACAGAAAACCGACAGATTGTAACAATTATCTATTAGCTTCCAGTTTTCATCCTGAACCCCTAAAAAGGGGACTCCCTTACTCTCAATTGCTCAGAGTGCATCGCATTTGTAGCAATGAGCAAGATAAGTTGAATCAAATGGACTTGATGATCCAGAGATTCTTAGAGCGGGGCTATCCAAATAAGTTGTTACAACAAGCCAAATTGAAGGCATTAGCAACTCCTAAATGTAAGTCAACAAGTAAGCACAAGGGTGATCAAGAATCTTTGGTGTATGTAAGTAAATTCACCACTGCAAGTAAAAATCTGACATCTAAGGCGAAAAGGATCTGGCTGGCATTGCAAGCTGACCCTGATCTAAAATCTTTATCCAGTACCAAGTTGCTACCTTGTTATCGGAGAGGCAGGAATCTTCGTGACATGTTGGTTCATTCCGACATTTCTGATTTTTCATCTCCACAATCCTGTAATTTTCTGAGCAAAAAGCCTGGCAATTACAGATGCCTGGGCTGTACAACATGTATCTATCTGGAAACGGGTGATACTTGTTATCACCCGCATTCGGGTAAAGCAATTAAAATGACACACTGTTTGACTTGTACCACACGTTTTGTAGTATACTACATAAAGTGCCCATGCGGGCTTCTATATGTAGGTAAAACCTCTTGTACCTTCAAAGAGAGGATGGCACAACATAGGAGTGCTATCAAATTAGCCATAGAAGGCAGGATTTCGGAACAACCTGTCGCTAAGCACTTTAAGGCTAAGGGTCATAACTTGTCTAGTTTAAGATATAAAATGATTAATCACATCCCTGAGGGTCGTAGGGGCGGTGATCGGCATAAAGCGCTTTTGCGTTGTGAAACCAGGTGGATTTATTTCTTAAATACCATAGCCCCACATGGATTAAATTAAACATTATCTTTCTCCAGCTTTCTGTTTTAGAACTTGGTTGTAATTTTTCATGCAATAGCCTTTATTTGCAGGCGATAATAGTATTAGAAATATGTATTTGATTATGTCAGATTATGTATGTAGTCATTATGATGCAGTAATCAGCTAGATGATATATATCGCTATGTTCATCTTTTTGATATATATGTTTTCATGACTTTGCCCTCAGAACCTGATGTTTTGGTGAAGGGTTAATATTCACACTTGAGTTTGCGTTCCGGGTGATGTCAGCGGAAATTGACGCGTTGGCGGAAATGGACGCGGCGTACACCCGGCACGATCTGCACATGGTGATATGCTGCTATATAGGTAAGATAAGTTTCTGTGTTTGTTATGTAAGCCTGAAGACGGTTTTTTGAATAAAACCGAAATGTTGCTTTACGGGGTGATGTCCTGTTTTCAATGAATGAAGTCCTGAGAGTGCCACTTTACTCGTAACTATATATATATTTATATATATATATATATAGAGAGAGAGAGAGAGAGAGAGAGAGAGAGAGAGAGCAGAAGTGGCCAAAAGTTAGATCGCGATCTACTGATAGCTGGTGGAGCTTCTGCTGGTAGATCGCGACAGACTTAACAGAAAATATGGAGCCTGCCGCCACTGCTTCAATTCACAGTTCCCAGGTATGCAGTGTGCGGGTGCGCAGGTGACGTAATGACATCACCCGCGATGTGAGGAGCCTGGGCGCTAGTTGGATCCAGTTTGATCCAGCCGACAGGGGCGACGACAGGAGAAGCAGCCAGCGGGAGGCCATGCAGCATAAGAGCGGGAGCTGTGACTGCGGGGAGACGGAGGACTGATGCTAGGCAGCGTGACAACTTGTCAGGTAAGTTATGCAAAGGGGGGTTTCTTCACAAGGGGAGGGACGATCTGCAAAGGGGGGTTCTGCGCAGAGCGTGGTATCTTCACAAAGGTTTTTTTTGTTTTGTTTTTTACACAACGGGAATCTGCAAATGGTGGAGGATCTGCACAGAGAGGATTATTGTACAGGGGGCTATAATGCAGGGGACTGGAAGGGGGTATCTGCAAAGTGGGAGATTTGCACGGAGGAGGGTATTGAACAGGGGGCTATTATGCAGGGGAGTGGAAAGGGGGTATCACAAGGGGGGGTTTCTGCAAAGGGGATGATTTACACAGAGGGGTGTTATTTGATGTTGTCATTTTAATGCTATTTTTAAATGTGCGCATTATTATTGGTGTTGTTATTTGATGGCATCATTATTAATGCTATTTTTAAATGTGAGCGCTATTATTGGTGTTATTTGATGCCAGTAGATCATGGGTAAGTAAGTGAGCAAATATTAGATCCCAGGTCCCAAAAGACAGCCACCCCTGATATAGAGTATACAGTATATATATATATATATATATATATATATATATACACACATACACACACACATATATATATAGTATGCATATCTACATATGCACATCGGGGGGCACCAAAAATAATTTTGCCTTTAGGTGACTGGGATGAATTTACGCCACTGGCAGGATGTAATGGAGTCCGAGTTCGCCAGACGTGTGGGGCATCCCATAGATTGGGCTAACTTGTTCTCCATTACATCCCGCAACAAAATATTAATAAACAAAATTAGGAACAATATTATTATAGAGAATCTAATTATGTAATTTTAAAATTGTTATGTTATATTGTACAGGGTGATTCAAAGGTTGCAGTACACCCTTTTGTTTAAAAAACTGGGAGCCATCTTTAAATTGGCCATCTCTAATCTAAGTCAGTTTTTTCAAATGGAAAGGGGGTCGTGTAACATGTCATACAACATCAGAATTTGCTGAAAAGTTTATTGCTGCAAACAGATTCGAAATAACAGTTATGGTTCCAAAGATACAAAACTTTTTTTGTTGGAATTACAGGCTGAACTGTTCTCCATAAAGGACAGTAATTTAACATGTGGGCATTGTGCTGCATTGTGGGCTCTTCACAAAGGATGCCAAAACCATTGTTGAGGTTGTCTCGTCAGTAGCACTTTTTGATAACCATTCCGTGACTTGTCAGCCACAGTCCCAGTTTCTCTGAATTTGGAACTTAGGCACCTGACAGTGCTATGTGAAATTGGAGGTCTTTCTGGGTGCCGGTTGTTAAAATCTGCAGCTATGACATGGAGACTTCTCCAGAAATAAAAATGACCTAAATTCTCTCCTCTTATGTCAAAGCCATCTTCAGTTACCTGCAACAAAAGATTGTTGTAACTTTTGAACCATAACTGCTATTTCAAATCTGTTTGCAGCTATAAACTTTGTATATTGCAGGGTGGGGTGTTGATCCTATTTGACTAGGAGCTGTAATAACCTTGAATGTGTTTGTAATTTATATGTGACTAGTTGTTCTACCCGTTCTTCACACGGGAGTTTCTGATTTACACGATTGAATATATAAATGAGTGTTAAAAATTTGATAACTCTATAGAGCTGTAAATTTGAGACGTCTTAATGTAAGTAAATAGTAATCCATGATTCTTTGTGTATATGGTAAAAAGTGACACGACCATTTTTGTAGTCAATGAAATTCTATACACTGGAGATACAATCCAAATTTTGATCCGATTGTCCATTTGGGCATTATTTTCACGCAACGCAAGCTATGCATCGGTAATGGTGTCGTTATGTCAACCCCCTGTTCATCCCCTTAGGGGAGGTTTATTAAAATTCCAATTACAATGTTTACCTATTTCCCACCTGAAGAATACCTGTGTTAAATTTCAGCTTCCAAACATATCGGGAAGTAAGAGAATTAGTGATGAGTCAGTCAGTCAGTCAGTCAGTCAGTGAGTGAGGGCTTTTGCATATATATTAGAGATGAGCGGGTTCGGTTCCTCGGAATCCGAACCCCCCCCGGACTTCACCCATTTTACACGGTTCCGAGGCAGATACGAATCTTCCCGCCTTGCTCGGTTAACCCGAGCGCGCCCGAACGTCATCATCCCGCTGTCGGAGTATCGCGAGATTCGGATTCTATATAAGGAGCCGCGTGTCGCCGCCATTTTTCACTTGTGCATTGGAAATGATAGTGAGAGGACGTGGCTGGCGTCCTCTCAGTTTTATTCAGGTGGCTGCAAATATCTGTGCTCACTGCTTTATTGTGGGGACTGGGGCCCAGCAGTATTATATAGGAGGAGTACAGTGCAGAGTTTTGCTGACCAGTGACCACCAGTATTATACGTTCTCTGCCTGAAAAATGCCCCATATCTGTGTTCAGTGTGCTGCATATATCTGTGCTCACACTGCTTTATTGTGGGGACTGGGGCCCAGAAGTATTATATAGGAGGAGTACAGTGCAGAGTTTTGCTGACCAGTGACCACCAGTATTATACGTTCTCTGCCTGAAAAACGCTCCATATCTGTGTTCAGTGTGCTGCATATATCTGTGCTCACACTGCTTTATTGTGGGGACTGGGGACCAGCAGTATTATATAGGAGGAGTACAGTGCAGAGTTTTGCTGACCAGTGACCAGTGACCACCAGTTTTATACGTTCTCTGCCTGAAAAACACTCCATATCTGTGCTGCATTGTAGTATATAGTAGGAGTAACGTGCATAATTTTGCTGACCACCAGTATTTAATATATAGCAGTACGGTACAGAAGGCCACTGCTCTACCTACCTCTGTGTCATCAATTATACTATCCATCCATACCTGTGGTGCATTTTAGTTTTGCACAGTTTGCTGACCACCAGTATATAATATATAGCAGTACGGTACAGTAGGCCACTGCTCTACCTATCGCTGTGTTGTCAAGTATACTATCCATCCATACCTATGGTGCATTTCAGTTTTGCACAGTTTGCTGACCACCAGTATATAATATATAGCAGTATGGTACAGTAGGCCACTGCTCTACCTACCTCTGTGTCGTCAAGTATACTATCCATCCATACCTGTGGTGCATTTCAGTTTTGCACAGTATGCTGACCACCAGTATATAATATATAGCAGTATGGTACAGAAGGCCACTGCTCTACCTACCTCTGTGTCGTCAAGTATACTATCCATCCATACCTGTGGTGCATTTCAGTTGTGCGCAGTATATATAGTAGTAGGCCATTGCTATTGATACTGGCATATAATTCCACACATTAAAAAATGGAGAACAAAAATGTGGAGGGTAAAATAGGGAAAGATCAAGATCCACTTCCACCTCGTGCTGAAGCTGCTGCCACAAGTCATGGCCGAAACGATGAAATGCCATCAACGTCGTCTGCCAAGGCCGATGCAAAATGTCATAGTAGAGAGCATGTAAAATCCAAAAAAATAAAGCTCAGTAAAATTACCCAAAAATCTAAATCAAAATCATCTGAGGAGAAGCGTAAACTTGCCAATGTGCCATTTACGACACGGAGTGGCAAGGAACGGCTGAGGCCCTGGCCTATGTTCAAGGCTAATGGTTCAGCTTCACCTGAGGATGGAAGCACTCATCCTCCTGCTAGAAAACTTAAAAGAGTTAAGATAGCAAAAGCACAGCAAAGAACTGTGCGTTCTTCTAAATCACAAATCCCCAAGGAGAGTCCAATTGTGTCGGTTGCGATGCCTGACCTTCTCAACACTGGACGGGAAGAGGTTGCGCCTTCCACCATTTGCACGCCCCCTGCAATTGCTGGAAGGAGCACCAGCAGTCCAGTTCCTGATAGTCAAATTGAAGATGTCACTGTTGAAGTACACCAGGATGAGGATATGGGTGTTGCTGGCGCTGGGGAGGAAATTGACAAGGAGGATTCTGATGGTGAGGTGGTTTGTTTAAGTCAGGCACCCGGGGAGACACCTGTTGTCCGTGGGACGAATATGGCCATTGACATGCCTGGTCAAAATACAAAAAAAATCACCTCTTTGGTTTGGAATTATTTCAACACAAATGCGGACAACAGTTGTCAAGCCGTGTGTTGCCTTTGTCAAGCTGTAATAAGTAGGGGTAAGGACGTTAACCACCTAGGAACATCCTCCCTTATACGTCACCTGGACCGCATTCATCAGAAGTCAGTGACAAGTTCAAAAACTTTGGATGACAGCGGAAGCAGTCCACTGACCACTAAATCCCTTCCTCTTGTAACCAAGCTCCTGCAAACCACACCACCAACTCCCTCAGTGTCAATTTCCTCCTTAGACAGGAAAGCCAATAGTCCTGCAGGCCATGTCACTGTCAAGTCTGACGAGTCCTCTCCTGCCTGGGATTCCTCCGATGCATCCTTGAGTGTAACGCCTACTGCTGCTGGCGCTGCTGTTGTTGCTGCTGGGAGTCGATCGTCATCCCAGAGGGGAAGTCGGAAGACCACTTGCAGGCCCGGCGCTACCCGCTCAGCGAAGGGATGCAGTGCAGGGAGGCGCTGGGACAGAGAGGCGCTCTTCCTGCTCTGAATCCCTTCACTGCTGCGCCGTCCTGTCCCCCTGCTGCTGCTGTGACTGTCACGGTATGACAGTCACTGGCAGCAGCGCCTGCTGAATGAAAAACCTACTGCCTCCCCTCCCCGTGTGACAGCGGCTGAGTACGGGACAGAAGGGGGCGGAGCTAAACGGACCGAAAGGGGGCGTGGCTAAACGGGATAGAAGGGGCGGAGCTACACTGACCAGGCTGCAGTACAGAGGGAGACTGGCTTAGGTAACTGGTGTGTGTGTGTGTGTGTGTGTGTGCATATGGTGGGTGGGTGTGTATGTGTGTGTATATATGTGTGTGTGAGGTATGTCTGCGTACGCGCACTTTATGGATGCTAGTATTGGGGGGGCATTACGTATAATGACGCTACTACTGGGGGAGGCCATTACATGCAAGGACGATACTACTACTAGGGGGGCATTACGTATAAGGACGCTACTACTACAGGGGGGCATTACGTGAAACTACGCTACTACTGGGGTGGCCATTATTTATAAGGACGATACTACTACTAGGGGGGAATTACGTATAAGGATGTTACTACTACTGTGGGTGCACTACGTATAAGGATGCTACTACTACAGGGGGGGCTTTACGCGTAACGACGCTACTACTACTGGGAGGGTGCATTACGTATAAGGACGCTACTACAGGGGGGGCATTACGCGTAACAACGCTACTACTGCTGGGGGGGGGCATTACTTATAAGGACGCTACTACTACTACGGGGGAATTACATATAAGGAGGCTTCTACTGGGGGTGCATTATGTATAAGGATGCTACTACTACTGTGGGGCATTACGTATATGGACGATACTACTATTAGGGGGAATTACGTATAAGGACGCTTTTACTACGGGGGGTGCACTACGTATAAGGACGCTACTACTGCTGGGGGGGGCATTACGTATAAGAATGCTACTACTACTTGGGGGCATTATATATAAGGACGCTACTATTACTGGGGGGGCATTACGTATAAGGATGCTACTACTGGGGGGGCATTATGCATAAGGACGCTACTACTACAGGGGGGGGGGCATTACATGTAAAGATGCTACTACTGGGGGGGGCATTACGTATAAGGACGCTACTAGTACTGTGGGGGGCATTACGTATAAGGACGCTACTACTACTAGGGGGGAATTACGTACAAGGATGCTTCTACTACTGGGGGTGCACTACGTATAAGGACGCTTCTACTACTGGGGGGGGCATTACGTATATAAGGACGCGTCTACTACTGGGGGTGCACTACGTATAAGGATGCTACTACTACTCTGGATGCATTATGTATAAGGATGCTACTACTACTGGGGGGGCACTATGTATAAGGATGCTACTACTACTGGGGGCATTATGTATAAGGATGCTACTACTACTGTGAGTGCATTATGTATAAGGGTGCTACTACTACTGGGGTGCATTACATATATGGACGCTACTACTACGGGTGGGGCATTACGTATAAGATTAATAAGATTGTGCTACATTGTGGCGTAATTTTAAATGGGGGTACTATTGTGTGGCCATGCCCCTTACTTGTAAGACCACACCCCTTTTCCCGGCGCACGCCAACGGAATATGTAAGGGCGCAATTTTATAGTTTGCAGGGGGGCGCCGAACACCCTAGCACCGGCCCTGACCACTTGTACTACTTCCAGTAAGCAATTGACTGTCCAACAGTCCTTTGCGAGGAAGATGAAATATCACAGCAGTCATCCTGCTGCAAAGCGGATAACTCAGGCCTTGGCAGCCTGGGCGGTGAGAAACGTGTGTCCTGTATCCACCGTTAATTCACAGGCAACTAGAGACTTGATTGAGGTACTGTGTCCCCGGTACCAAATACCATCTAGGGGGTAAATTTACTAAGCTCCCGATTTTGACCGAGATGCCGTTTTTTCATCAAAGTGTCATCTCGGTAATTTACTAAGCAATAATCACGGCAGTGATGAGGGCATTCGTAATATTTTGAAGTCCAAGAAAAAAATCACGAATGAATACACCATCGGTCAAAACGCGGCTGTTTAAGTATGAATCTCGGTCATTTACTAAGAAGTGCACAGCAAAAAAAAAACAAACACTGCCGTGAAAAATTACAACTCGTAAAAAAGTGCTAAAAAAAAACAGACCTACTTTTTTTTTCCGTGATTGGATAGGCATGCAGGGATCCATGAGATCCGTGCATGTATATCAGTGGGAAGGGGTGGGAAAGTTGTTATTTTATTAAAAAAAATTGCGTGGGGTCCCCCCTCCTAAGCATAACCAGCCTCGGGCTCTTTGAGCCGATCCTGGTTGCAGAAATATGGGGAAAAAATTGACAGGGGTTCCCCCATATTTAAGCAACCAGCATCGGGCTCTGCGCCTGGTCCTGGTTCCAAAAATACGGGGGACAAAAAGAGTAGGGGTCCCCCGTATTTTTAAAACCAGCACCGGGCTCCACTAGCTGGACAGATAATGCCACAGCCGGGGGTCACTTTGATATAGTGCCCTGCGGCCGTGGCATCAAAAATCCAACTAGTCACCCCTGGCCGGGGTACCCTGGGGGAGTGGGGACCCCTTCAATCAAGGGGTCCCCCCCCCCAGCCACCCAAGGGCCAGGGGTGAAGCCCGAGGCTGTCCCCCCCCATCCAATGGGCTGCGGATGGGGAGGCTGATAGCCTTTTGTGATGATGAAAAGATATTGTTTTTAGTAGCAGTACTACAAGTCCCAGCAAGCCTCCCCCGCATGCTGGTACTTGGAGAACCACAAGTACCAGCATGCGGCGGAAAAACGGGCCCGCTGGTACCTGTAGTACTACTACTAAAAAAATACCCAAAAAAACACAAGACGCACACACCGTGAAAGTATAATTTTATTACATACATACACACATACATACATACTTACCTTATGTTCCCACGCAGGTCGGTCCTCTTCTCCAGTAGAATCCAAGGGGTACCTTTTGAAGAAATTATACTCACGAGATCCAGGGGCCCAGGGTCCTCGGAGAAATCCTTTGTAATCCACGTACTTGCAAAAAAAAAAAAAACGCTTACCCGAGCCACGCACTAAAAGGGGACCCATGTTTGCACATGCATCCCCTTTTCCCGACTGCCAGAAAACCCACTCTGACTGATGTCTAAGTGGGTTTCCTCAGCCAATCAGGGAGCGCCACGTTGTAGCACTCTCCTGATCGGCTGTGTGCTCCTGTCCTGACTGACAGGCAGCACACGGCAGTGTTACAATGTAGCGCCTATGCGCTCCATTGTAACCAATGGTGGGAACTTTCTGCCCTGCGGTTGACCTAAAGTGACGTCACCGCTGGAGCGAGTGCTGACATCTGGTCCGGACTGAAGGACCTGACAACGATTACTGACATGTAGTCTACTGTCACTGCATATGATTCTGTCACCATTGAAAGAATGGTGGAGGATTATATGAGTGACCGCATCCAAGTAGGCACGTCAGACATATACGTATACTGGCAGGAAAAAGAGGCAATTTGGAGGCCCTTGCAGAAACTGGCTTTATTTTACCTAAGTTGCCCCCCCTCCAGTGTGTAAAGAGTGTTTAGTGCAGCCACTCACCTTGTCAGCAATCAGCGTACGAGGTTACTTCCAGAAAATGTGGAGAAGATGATGTTCATCAAAATGAATTATAATCAATTCCTCCGTGGAGACATTCACCAGCAATTGCCTCCAGAAAGTACACAGGGACCTGAGATGGTGGATTCCAGTGGGGACGAATTAATAATCTGTGAGGAGGGGGATGTACACAGTGAAAGGGGTGAGGAATCGGACGATGAGGAGGAGGTGCACATCTTGCCTCTGTAGAGCCAGTTTGTGCAAGGAGAGATTGAGTGCTTCTTTTTTGGTGGGGGCCCAAACCAACCAGTAATTTCAGTCACAGTCGTGTGGCAGACCCTGTGGCTGAAATGATGGGTTTGTTAAAGTGTGCATGTCCTGTTTATACAACATAAGGGTGGGTGGAAGGGCCCAAGGACAATTCCATCTTGCACCTCTTTTTTATTTCATTTTTCTTTGCATCATGTGCTGTTTGGGGACTATTTTTTGAAGTGCCATCCTGTCAGACACTGCAGTGCCACTCCTAGATGGGCCAGGTGTTTGTGTCGGCCACTTGGGTCGCTTAGCTTAGTCATCCAGCGACCTCGGTGCAAATTTTAGGACTAAAAATAATATTGTGAGGTGTGAGGTGTTCAGAATAGTCTGGAAATGAGTGGAAATTATGGTTATTGGGTTAATAATACTATGGGATCAAAATTACCCCAAAATTCTATGATTTAAGCTGTTTTTGAGGGGTTTTTGTAAAAAAACACCCGAATCCAAAACACACCCGAATCCGACAAAAAAAATTAAGGGAGGTTTTGCCAAAACGTGTCCGAATCTAAAACACGGCCGCGGAACCGAATCCAAAACCAAAACACAAAACCCGAAAAATGTCCGGTGCACATCACTAATATATATATATATATATATATATATATATATATATAATTGGGGTCGTGTTCATTCATGATTCAATCTAAATTTTGGTACTGAATTTAAAGCGTCAAGTAAAAGTTAAACACATTTTATATGTGAATATGTTCAATGTATATTGAGCAAATTCAACATGTTACATATTTGCCAAACAGGTTAGATAAGCATTAAATGTGGTCATAATGTTTGATGGTTTTCAAATAGGATCAAATTATAGTTCACCCAATATTGCAAAGTTAAAGCATTACCTTTAATTTTTCAAATTTGCATTTTTTCAGACAAACTATTTCCAAAATTGTTTTCAATATAATCAAATTGCAAATCAATATGTAAAAAGTCCTATAAATATGAATATATACAGTTTTGTGAATTTCCTTGGTGTGAATCATGTTGTAGAGTGCAATAGTTCTTCCTCCCACACAATTTTGTTATTGAAAGAGCAGTGGACATAAAATGTGTAGGAGTGCTTTGTGTTTGCAATTTACAAAGGAAATTTACAAAGGAAATACTGTGTGTAAACAAATTAGTAATCTTCATTAAGGAAATCATACTGTAGATAACATTAAGTATCAGTTGATCATCTTGTAACATGCAGATATATTTTATATAATTACTGGAATCTCATTACCACACATCGTGGCTTATGCAGAATAGAACGCAGTTTACAACAAATATGCTGCTATAAAATGTGTTCAAAAATATGATGTAATTCCATTCTTATGATGAGCATAATGAACTCAAGGTCCATCCAACTCTACAGTGGTTTCATATATGTCAGGTGCACAGTAGTAACCAGTATTATTTATTGTTTAACATTTACTGTATCTAAATTAGAGATGTGCACCGGAAATTTTTCGGGTTTTGTGTTTTGGTTTTGGGTTCGGTTCCACGGCCGTGTTTTGGGTTCGAACGCGTTTTGGCAAAACCTCACCGAATTTTTTTTGTCGGATTCGGGTGTGTTTTGGATTCGGGTGTTTTTTTCAAAAAACCCTAAAAAACAGCTTAAATCATAGAATTTGGGGGTCATTTTGATCCCAAAGTATTATTAACCTCAATAACCATAATTTCCACTCATTTCCAGTCTATTCTGAACACCTCACATCTCACAATATTATTTTTAGTCCTAAAATTTGCACCGAGGTCGCTGGATGACTAAGCTCAGCGACCCAAGTGGCCGACACAAACACCTGGCCCATCTAGGAGTGGCACTGCAGTGTCACGCAGGATGGCCCTTCCAAAAAACACTCCCCAAACAGCACATGACGCAAAGAAAAAAAGAGGCGCACTGAGGTAGCTGTGTGACTAAGCTCAGCGACCCAAGTGGCCGACACAAACACCTGGCCCATCTAGGAGTGGCACTGCAGTGTCAGGCAGGATGGCCCTTCCAAAAAATACTCCCCAAACAGCACATGACGCAAAGAAGAAAAAAAAGAGGTGCAATGAGGTAGCTGTGTGAGTAAGCTCAACGACCCTAGTGGCCGACACAAACACCTGGCCCATCTAGGAGTGGCACTGCAGTGTCACGCAGGATGGCCCTTCCAAAAAACACTCCCCAAACAGCACATGACGCAAAGAAAAAAAGAGGCGCAATGAGGTAGCTGTGTGACTAAGCTCAGCGACCCAAGTGGCCGACACAAACACCTGGCCCATCTAGGAGTGGCACTGCAGTGTCAGGCAGGATGGCCCTTCCAAAAAATACTCCCCAAACAGCACATGACGCAAAGAAGAAAAAAAAGAGGCGCAATGAGGTAGCTGTGTGAGTAAGCTAAGCGACCCTAGTGGCCGACACAAACACCTGGCCCATCTAGGAGTGGCACTGCAGTGTCACGCAGGATGGCCCTTCCAAAAAACACTCCCCAAACAGCACATGACGCAAAGAAAAAAAGAGGCGCAATGAGGTAGCTGTGTGACTAAGCTCAGCGACCCAAGTGGCCGACACAAACACCTGGCCCATCTAGGAGTGGCACTGCAGTGTCAGGCAGGATGGCCCTTCCAAAAAATACTCCCCAAACAGCACATGACGCAAAGAAAAAAAGAGGCGCAATGAGGTAGCTGTGTGAGTAAGCTAAGCGACCCTAGTGGCCGACACAAACACCTGGCCCATCTAGGAGTGGCACTGCAGTGTCACGCAGGCTGGCCCATCCAAAAAACACTCCCCAAACAGCACATGACGCAAAGAAAAATGAAAGAAAAAAGAGGTGCAAGATGGAATTGTCCTTGGGCCCTCCCACCCACCCTTATGTTGTATAAACAGGACATGCACACTTTAACCAACCCATCATTTCAGTGACAGGGTCTGCCACACGACTGTGACTGAAATGACGGGTTAGTTTGGACCCCCACCAAAAAAGAAGCAATTAATCTCTCCTTGCACAAACTGGCTCTACAGAGGCAAGATGTCCACCTCATCATCATCCTCCGATTCATCACCGTGTACATCCCCCTCCTCACAGATTATCAATTCGTCCCCACTGGAATCCACCATCACAGCTCCTTGTGTACTTTGTGGAGGCAATTGCTGCTGGTGAATGTCTCCATGGAGGAAATGATTATAATTCATTTTAATGAACATCATCTTCTCCACATTTTCTGGAAGTAACCTCGTACGCCGATTGCTGACAAGGTGAGCGGCGGCACTAAACACTCTTTCGGAGTACACACTTGTGGGAGGGCAACCTAGGTAGAATAAAGCCAGTTTGTGCAAGGGCCTCCAAATTGCCTCTTTTTCCTGCCAGTATACGTACGGACTGTCTGACGTGCCTACTTGGATGCGGTCACTCATATAATCCTCCACCATTCTTTCAATGGTGAGAGAATCATATGCAGTGACAGTAGACGACATGTCCGTAATCGTTGTCAGGTCCTTCAGTCCGGACCAGATGTCAGCATCAGCAGTCGCTCCAGACTGCCCTGCATCACCGCCAGCGGGTGGGCTCGGAATTCTGAGCCTTTTCCTCGCACCCCCAGTTGCGGGAGAATGTGAAGGAGGAGATGTTGACAGGTCGCGTTCCGCTTGACTTGACAATTTTGTCACCAGCAGGTCTTTGAACCCCAGCAGACTTGTGTCTGCCGGAAAGAGAGATCCAAGGTAGGTTTTAAATCTAGGATCGAGCACGGTGGCCAAAATGTAGTGCTCTGATTTCAACAGATTGACCACCCGTGAATCCTTGTTAAGCGAATTAAGGGCTCCATCCACAAGTCCCACATGCCTAGCGGAATCGCTCAGTGTTAGCTCCTCCTTCAATGTCTCCAGCTTCTTCTGCAAAAGCCTGATGAGGGGAATGACCTGACTCAGGCTGGCAGTGTCTGAACTGACTTCACGTGTGGTAAGTTCAAAAGGTTGCAGAACCTTGCACAACGTTGAAATCATTCTCCACTGCGCTTGAGACAGGTGCATTCCACCTCCTATATCGTGGTCAGTTGTATAGGCTTGAATGGCCTTTTGCTGCTCCTCCAACCTCTGAAGCATATAGAGGGTTGAATTCCACCTCGTTACCACTTCTTGCTTCAGATGATGGCAGGGCAGGTTCAGGCGTTTTTGGTGTTGCTCCAGTCTTCTGTACGTGGTGCCTGTACGCCGAAAGTGTCCCGCAATTCTTCTGGCCACCGACAGCATCTCTTGCACGCCCCTCTCGTTTTTTAAATAATTCTGCACCACCAAATTCAAGGTATGTGCAAAACATGGGACGTGCTGGAATTTGCCCATATTTAATGCACACACAATATTGCTGGCGTTGTCCGATGCCACAAATCCACAGGAGAGTCCAATTGGGGTAAGCCATTCTGCGATGATCTTCCTCAGTTGCCGTAAGAGGTTTTTAGCTGTGTGCGTATTCTGGAAAGCGGTGATACAAAGCGTAGCCTGCCTAGGAAAGAGTTGGCGCTTGCGAGATGCTGCTACTGGTGCCGCCGCTGCTGTTCTTGCGGCGGGAGTCCATACATCTACCCAGTGGGCTGTCACAGTCATATAGTCCTGAGTCTGCCCTGCTCCACTTGTCCACATGTCCGTGGTTAAGTGGACATTGGGTACAACTGCATTTTTTAGGACACTGGTGAGTCTTTTTATGAGGTCTGTGTACATTTTCGGTATCGCCTGCCTAGAGAAATGGAACCTAGATGGTATTTGGTACCGGGGATACAGTACCTCAATCAAGTCTATAGTTGGCTCTGCAGTAATGATGGATACCGGAACCACGTTTCTCACCGCCCAGGATGCCAAGGCCTCAGTTATCCGCTTTGCAGCAGGATGACTGCTGTGATATTTCATCTTCCTCGCAAAGGACTGTTGGACAGTCAATTGCTTGGTGGAAGTAGTAAAAGTCGTCTTACGACTTCCCCTCTGGGATGACCATCGACTCCCAGCAGCAACAACAGCAGCGCCAGCAGCAGCAGGCGTTACACACAAGGATGCATCGGAGGAATCCCAGGCAGGAGAGGACTCGTCAGAATTGCCAGTGACATGGCCTGCAGGACTATTGGCATTCCTGGGGATGGAGGAAATTGACACTGAGGGAGTTGGTGGGGTGGTTTGCGTGAGCTTGGTTACAAGAGGAAGGGATTTACTGGTCAGTGGACTGCTTCCGCTGTCGCCCAAAGTTTTTGAACTTGTCACTGACTTATGATGAATGCGCTGCAGGTGACGTATAAGGGAGGATGTTCCGAGGTGGTTAACGTCCTTACCCCTACTTATTACAGCTTGACAAAGGCAACACACGGCTTGACAAATGTTGTCCGCATTTCTGTTGAAATACTTCCACACCGAAGAGCTGATTTTTTTGGTATTTTCACCAGGCATGTCAATGGCCATATTCCTCCCACGGACAACAGGTGTCTCCCCGGGTGCCTGACTTAAACAAACCACCTCACCATCAGAATCCTTCTGGTCAATTTCCTCCCCAGCGCCAGCAACACCCATATCCTCCTCATCCTGGTGTACTTCAACACTGACATCTTCAATCTGACTATCAGGAACTGGACTGCGGGTGCTCCTTCCAGCACTTGCAGGGGGCGTGCAAATGGTGGAAGGCGCATGCTCTTCACGTCCAGTGTTGGGAAGGTCAGGCATCGCAACCGACACAATTGGACTCTCCTTGTGGATTTGTGATTTCGAAGAATGCACAGTTCTTTGCTGTGCTTTTGCCAGCTTAAGTCTTTTCATTTTTCTAGCGAGAGGCTGAGTACTTCCATCCTCATGTGAAGCTGAACCACTAGCCATGAACATAGGCCAGGGCCTCAGCCGTTCCTTGCCACTCCGTGTGGTAAATGGCATATTTGCAAGTTTACGCTTCTCCTCCGACGATTTTATTTTAGATTTTTGAGTCCTTTTTTTACTGATATTTGGTGTTTTGGATTTTACATGCTCTGTACTATGACATTGGGCATCGGCCTTGGCAGACGACGTTGATGGCATTTCATCGTCTCGGCCATGACTAGTGGCAGCAGCTTCAGCACGAGGTGGTAGTCGATCTTGATCTTTCCCTATTTTTGGAACCTCAAAATTTTGTTCTCCATATTTTAATAGGCACAACTAAAAGGCACCTCAGGTAAACAATGGAGATGGATGGATACTAGTATACTTATGGATGACGAGTGACTTCCGACACAGAGGTAGCTACAGCCGTGGACTACCGTACTGCGTCTGCTAGTATAGACTGGATGATAATGATATAAAAAATATATATATATCACTACTGCAGGACAGGTATATATTATATAATGACGGACCTGCTGGACACTGTCAGCAGACTCCTAAACTACTAGTATGAAGAAGATAGAAAAAAAAAAACCACCACAGGTAGGTATACAATTATGGACGAGCACTGCCGACACAGAGGTAGCTACAGCCGTGGACTAACGTACTGCGTCTGCTAGTATAGACTGGATGATAATGATATAAAAATATATATATATCACTACTGCAGGACAGGTATATATTATATAATGACGGACCTGCTGGACACTGTCAGCAGACTCCTAAACTACTAGTATGAAGAAGATAGAAAAAAAAAACCCACCACAGGTAGGTATACAATTATGGACGAGCGACTGCCGACACAGAGGTAGCTACAGCCGTGGACTACCATACTGCGTCTGCTAGTATAGACTGGATGATGATATAAAAAATATATATATATCACTACTGCAGGACAGGTATATATTATATAATGACGGACCTGCTGGACACTGTCAGCAGACTCCTAAACTACTAGTATGAAGAAGATAGAAAAAAAAAAACCACCACAGGTAGGTATACAATTATGGACGAGCACTGCCGACACAGAGGTAGCTACAGCCGTGGACTACCGTACTGCGTCTGTTAGTATAGACTGGATGATAATGATATAAAAAATATATATATATATCACTACTGCAGGACAGGTATATATTATATAATGACGGACCTGCTGGACACTGTCAGCAGACTCCTAAACTACTAGTATGAAGAAGATAGAAAAAAAAAACCCACCACAGGTAGGTATACAATTATGGACGAGCACTGCCGACACAGAGGTAGCTACAGCCGTGGACTACCGTACTGCGTCTGCTAGTATAGACTGGATGATAATGATATAAAAAATATATATATATCACTACTGCAGGACAGGTATATATTATATAATGACGGACCTGCTGGACACTGTCAGCAGACTCCTAAACTACTAGTATGAAGAAGATAGAAAAAAAAAACCCACCACAGGTAGGTATACAATTATGGACGAGCACTGCCGACACAGAGGTAGCTACAGCCATGGACTACCGTACTGCATCTGCTAGTATAGACTGGATGATAATGATATAAAAAATATATATATATCACTACTGCAGGACAGGTATATATTATATAATGACGGACCTGCTGGACACTGTCAGCAGACTCCTAAACTACTAGTATGAAGAAGATAGAAAAAAAAACCCACCAAGGTAGGTATACAATTATGGACGAGCGACTGCCGACACAGAGGTAGCTACAGCCGTGGACTACCGTACTGCGTCTGCTAGTATAGACTGGATGATGATATAAAAAATATATATATATCACTACTGCAGGACAGGTATATATTATATAATGACGGACCTGCTGGACACTGTCAGCAGACTCCTAAACTACTAGTATGAAGAAGATAGAAAAAAAAACCCCACCACAGGTAGGTATACAATTATGGACGAGCACTGCCGACACAGAGGTAGCTACAGCCGTGGACTACCGTACTGCGTCTGCTAGTATAGACTGGATGATAATGATATAAAAAATATATATATATCACTACTGCAGGACAGGTATATATTATATAATGACGGACCTGCTGGACACTGTCAGCAGACTCCTAAACTACTAGTATGAAGAAGATAGAAAAAAAAACCCACCACAGGTAGGTATACAATTATGGACGAGCACTGCCGACACAGAGGTAGCTACAGCCGTGGACTACCGTACTGCGTCTGCTAGTAGACTGGATGATAATGATATAAAAAATATATATATATATCACTACTGCAGGTATATATTATAATATAATGAATGACGGACCTGCTGGACACTGTCTGTCAGCAGAATGCGTTTATAGAATAAAAAAAAAAACACCACACGAGTGTTTAACTTTTTCAAGCAGACAATATACTGGTGGTCACTTGTCAGTCACACTGGCAGCAAAAGTGTGCACTGTTATGTACTCCTGCTATAACTGCTCCCCAGTCTCCACCACAATTAAGCTGTGTGAGCAGTGAGCACTCAGCACAGTCAGATATACATAGATGATATTATCATGCAGCACACTGAGGCTGAGCACAGATATGGTATGTGACTGTGTATCGTTTTTTTTCAGGCAGAGAACGGATTTTAAATAATAAATAAAACTGGTCGTCACTAGTATAACTATCAGCAAAACTCTGCACTCTCTGAGTACTCCAGTCCTAATGCTCCCCAAAATTACTAAAATTAAATTACTAGTAAATCAAGTGTCTCACTCTCTACCTAAACGGAGAGGACGCCAGCCACGTCCTCTCCCTATCAATCTCAATGCACGTGTGAAAATGGCGGCGACGCGCGGCTCCTTATATAGAATCCGAGTCTCGCGATAGAATACGAGCCTCGCGAGAATCCGACAGCGGGATGATGACGTTCGGGCGCGCTCGGGTTAACCGAGCAAGGCGGGAAGATCCGAGTCTGCCTCGGACCCGTGTAAAAAGGCTGAAGTTCGGGGGGGTTCGGATTCCAAGGAACCGAACCCGCTCATCTCTAATCTAAATAGCACCAGTATATTGTGTTGCAATTTGCAATTGGGACAAAAGAGTAATAAAAAAAAGGGTAATAACAGACAGGCATAGAGAAAGCAGGCCCTTCATGCACGCTCACAGTCTACAGTATACGGTAACAGGCATTGATACACAATGATAAGTGCTGTAAATTGCATATTGGTCCAGCCAGATTGCAAAGGTTCTTGGCTGGCTGTATGATCCAGGCACACAGGAATGTTGGCCTGGGATCAGCAGGATGTGAAAGCAATGAAATAGAAAATATGTAAACTTATGTGTGAACTATTTAGAGAGAACGTAATTGGATACAATGGACGTAATTGACGTAATGGACGTAATTAGATACAATGGCGGTTCTGGAATTTGATAAGCTTGTCTGAAGGAGATGTAGTAAGGATCCCGGCGGTCGGAATCCCGGCGGTCAGAATCCCAGCGGTCAGAATACAGATGCCGGAATCCCGACCGCCAGAATGCCGGGCTTCATTGCACTCGCCACCCTTATGGCATTCTGGCGGTCAGGATCCCGGCATCGGTATTCTGATCGCCGGTATCCCAAGCGCTCGGATCCCGTTCCCAACCCGTCTCAAGATATGATCTTTCAGCGAACACTTGAAGGTTTGGGGACTAGAGAAAATTCTTACTGTGCATGGGAGGACATTCCACAAGGTGGGTGCCGGCCAGGGTGCAGACCTGTAAACATGAATAGGAGCAGGTAAAGCATGTGGATGAGAGACGCAGATCTTGTGTTTATCAAAGAGATCCTGGGGGTCATTCTGACCTGACCGCACTCAACAACTTTTTGCTGCTAGTGCGATCAGGTAGACGCCGCCTGTGGAGGAGTGTTTTTTTGCATACCAAGGCTGCGTTCGCTTGTGCAGCCGTGCTATGCAAAAAAAGTTTTGTGCAAAAGTAGACTAGGGCTAGACATACTTACCCTGTGCGATCACTTCAGCGTGGCAGGTCCAGGAATTGACATCAGACATCCGCCCTCCAAATGCCTCGACATGCCTGCGTTCGGATCTCCACGCCCCGAAAATGGTCAGTTGACGCCCGAATTTGCCTTCCCACTGTCAATCTTCTTGCGGTCGCCGCTGCAACCGCTTTCTTCGCTGGAGGCAACGACGCGCCTGCGCAATGCGGCCACACTGCATGCGTAGTTCCGACCCAACCACACGGCTGCGAAGAGGCGCAGCGTGAGATCGGGTCGGAATGACCCCCTACCCTCCAGCTGGGAGATTTTTTTAAATAAACGAAGAGAAGTACTGTATGTTGGTGTAGTTTGGTTAATAGTCTTGTGTGTATATAAAATGATTGTATCTTGAATTTGATAGAATACAGGAAACAGTGACTAACAGAGCAGAGCAGCAGATGATGATCATTTACTGAGCAATATTGACATTGTAGCTGCATTCAAATGGATCATAGAGGTGAAGTCTGTTTTGGGGAAGGATATTGCATGAACAGAGTTTTAGCGGTGTCCTGGTAAGATATATGCATTTTGGATGTGTTTTTATGTAATAGGATTTGGAAACAGATTGAATGTGGGGAACAAAGTTCAGAGTCAGTGATGACACTTAGACAGCGAGCTTTGTATTTGTGCCAGGCTTATACCAGAAATAAACATTAAACAGACACATATGGGTTTGGATTTTACACCAGGTGTAAAAAAAGTAGATCTGTGGTTTGACAGTATTAGGGGTATATTCAATAATTGTCGGAAGCTGCTGTCTTGTTGGAAAGATGGCAGCTTCTGACAGATTAGGTCAGAAGGGGTTCCGACCTATTCATTATGGGGCCGTTTTTCCCGACAAGTCGGGAATTCACGACTTGTCGGAAAGCTGTCGGAATGAAGCCACTGATCCGCATGCATTGTCGGAAGCGCAGCCAACCCCGACAGGTTTTAGCCCCATTTCTGACAATGGCAATCCGACTTTTAAAAAAGTCGTATTGAAACTGTCGTGACCGGGCCAAACCTGTTGGGTTTGGCCGTCATTGAATAGAGAGCTGTCGGTACTTTCCGCTGGAAAGGACCCGACAGCTATTGGGAGCTGTGAGGAGGAGATGGGGGAGAGCAGGAACCCAGCGGCTGCAGCAGCATAGCAGGAGGATGAGGCACCATCGCCGGTGTCTCCCACTGCAGATTACTGCCATGCTCTATCAGACCGGCGGTGTGCAGCTGAGACCTCCCGTGACATCACACGGTCTCCTCCCGCCGCTGCTCTCCCAGACGTCTCCCGCTGCTGATTTCCGCTGACATCCTCCATCAGCCCAGTGGTGTGCAGCTGAGACCACCCACGGCATCACACACCGCCACCCGGGACCGGAAGTAGGGGGTTGATCGGCGGTTGCTGGTCAGCTTGATCCTGAGGCACTGTAGCTTTATGCTGGTCCTGAGCTGATGTGTCCCAGTTAAGCTGCTGATCGCACAGACAACTGCAGCCGCTTGCTGTAGCCGGGTGGTCACTGCCTTGAGGTCTGGCAGCTGTGCCCCATCCTCCTGCTACGCTGCTGCAGCCGCAGGGTTCCTGCTATCACC